>NW_026111626.1:0-157500 GCF_024679095.1 Eriocheir sinensis | reverse complement strand
AAAAAAAGGTAAAACATTTAGAAAAAAAGAGACAAAAAGAATCGACTCAGCACCGAGACAAAGAAATATATATATATATATATATAAATATATATATATATATATATATATATATATATATATATATATATATATATATATATATATATATATATATATATATATATATATATATATATATATATATATATATATATATATATATATATATATAAAATTAAACTCGACCAGAGCAAAAAAATCGAAAAAAAAGATAAAACAAAAAAATACAAAACAACTTGACCAGAGCAAAAAATAACAAAAAAAAAACACGACCAGAGCAAAAAAAAAAAAAAAAAAAAAACGACCAGAGCAACAACAACAAAAAAAAAGACGACCAGAGCAAAAAAAAAAAAACAATAAATAAAAAACACGACCAGAGCAAAAAAAAAAAAAAAAAACACGACCAGAGAAAAAAATAAAATAAAACACTACCAGAGCAAAAAAAAAAAAAAGACCAGAGCAAAAAACAAAACACGACCAGAGCAAAAAAAAAAAAAAGACCAGAGCAAAAAAACAAAAAAAAATACACGACCAGAGCACAAAAAAAACACGACCAGAGCAAAAAAAAACAAAATAAACAAGAGCAAAAAAAAAAAAAGACCAGAGCAAAAAAAATAATAAATAAACGACGAGAGCAAAAAAAACAAAAAACAAAAAAAACGATCAGAGAAAAAAAAAACGACCAGGAAAAAAAGCACGACCAGAGAGAAAAAAAAACACGACCAGAGGAGAAAAAAAAACACGACAGAGCAAAAAAAACAAAAAAAAACACGACCAGAGCAAAAAAAAAAAAAAAAAGGCCAGAGCAAAAAATAAACAACAACCAAAGCAAAAAAAAAAAAAAACGCGACCAGAGCAAAAAAAAAAAGACCACAAAAAAAACAGCAAAAAAAAAAAAAATACACGACCAGAGCAAAAAAAAAACAAAAAAAAACGACCAGAGCAAAAAAAATAAATAGATAAATAAAAAACACTACCAAAGCAAAAAAAAAAAAAAAAGACGACCAGAGCAAATCAAACAAAGAAAAAAAAATACGACAAAAAAAAAAAACACGACCAGAGCAAAAATACAATAAAAAACAATACGACCAGAGCAAAAAAAAAAAAAAAAGACCAGAGCAAAAGAAACAAACAAAAAAAAAACGACCAAAACAAAAAAGAAACAAAAAAAAAAAAAACCACCAGAGCAAAAATACAAAAAAAAAAAATACGACCAGAGCAAAAAAAAAAAAAGACACGACCAAAGCAAAAAAATAAAAAAATAAAAAATAAACCACGACGAGGGCAGAAAAAAAAAACGACCAGAGCAAAAAAAAAAACACGACCAGAGCAAAACAAAAAAACAAAAGAAAAACAAAAAAAACACGATCAGAGCAAAAAAAAAAAACAAACCAAAAAAAAAAACGACCAGAGCAAAAAAAAAAATACAGCACGACCAGTGCCAAAAAAAAAAAAGACCAGAGAAAAAAAAAAAGACCAGAGAAAAAAAAACAGCAAAAAAAAAGCGGAGAAAAAAAACACGACCAGAGCAAAAAAACAAAAAAAACAACACGACCAGAACAAAAAAAAAAATAAAACACGACCAGAGCAGACAAAAAAAATTACGACCAGAGAAAAAAAAAAACGACCCGAGCAAATAAAAAAAAAACGACAAGAGCAAAAAAAAAATTAAAAAAAACAGCAAAAAACAACAAAAAAACGACCAGAGCAAAAAAAAAAACACGACCAGAGCAAAAAAAAAAAACACGACCAGAGCAAAAAAAAAAAAAAACAACCAGAGCAAAAAAAAAATAAACGACCAGAGCAAAAAAAAAAAAAATGAAAATGAAAAACTACAACACGATCAGAGCAAAAAAAAAAAAAACACGACCAGAGCAAAAAAAAAAAAACGACCAGAGCAAAAAAAAATGAAAATGAAAAACTACAACACGATCAGAGCAAAAAAAAAAAAAAGACCAGACCAAAAAAAAAAAAAAACGACCAGAGCAAAAAAAAAAAAAAAAAAAACACGACCAGTGCCAAAAAAAAAACGACCAGAGAAAAAAAAAGAAAAAAGACCAGAGAAAAAAAACAGGAAAAAAAAAGCGGAGAAAAAAAACACGACCAGAGCAAAAAAAAAAAAAAAATAACAACACGACCAGAACAAAAAAAAAAAAAAAAACGACCAGAGCAGACAAAAAAAAATTACGACCAGAGAAAAAAAAAAAACGACCCGAGCAAATAAAAAAAAAAATCCGACAGGAGCAAAAAAAAAAAAAAAAAACAGCAAAAAGAAAAAAAAAACGCGACCAGAGCAAAAAAAAAAAAATTAAAAAACACGACCAGAGCAAAAATAAAAACAAAAAGACCAACACGACCAGAGCAAAAAAATAAAAAAACAAAACTAGACCAAAAAAAAAAAAAAAAAAAAAGACCGAAGCAGACAAAAAAAAAGCAAAAAAAAAAAAACGACCCGAGCAAATAAAAAAAAATTAAACCCGACACGAGCAAAAAAACAAAAACAAATAAATAAAAACACCAGAGCAAAAAACAACAACCAAAAAAACACGACCAGAGCAAAAAAAAAAAAAAAAACACGACCAGAGCAAAAAAAAAAAAAAAAAAAAAAACAAAAAAAAAAAAAAAAAAACACCACCAAACAAAAAAAAAAAAAAATTACGCGACCAGAGAAAAAACAAAATACACGACCAGAAAAAAAAAAAAAGTACACGACCAGAGAGAAAAAAAATACACGACCAGAGGAGAAAAAAAGAAAAAACACGACCAGAGCAAAAAAAAAAAAAAAAAACCAGAGCAAAAAACAAAAAAAAACCAAAAAAAAAAAAAAACAGCAAAAATAAAAATAAAAAACGCGACCAGAGCAAAAAAAACAAAAAAAGAAAACACGACCAGAGCAAAAAAAAAAAAAAAAAAAACGACCAGAGAAAAAAAAAACACGACCAGAGCAAAAAAAAAAATACACGACCAGAGCAAAAAAAAAAAAAAAGACCAGAGCAAAAAAAAAAAACGACCTGAGCAAAAAAAAAAAAAGCAAAAAAAAAAAACCACCACAGGAAAAAAAAAAAAAAACACGACCAGAGCAAAAAAAAAAAAAAAAAACGCGAACAGAGAAAAAAAAAACACGACCAGAACAAAAAAAAAATACACGACCAGAGAGAGAAAAAAAACACGACCAGGGGAGAAAAAAAAGAAAAAACACGACCAGAGCAAAAAAAAAATATAAAACACGACCAGAGCAAAAAACAAAAAAAAAAAAAAAAAAAAAACAGCAAAACAAAAAATATAAAAAGCGACCAGAGCAAAAAAAAAAAAAAAAAACACCCGACCATAGAAAAAAAAAAAAAAACACGACCAGAGAAAAAAAAAACACGACCAGAGCAAAAAAAAAAAAAAACGATCAAAGCAAAAAAATAATTAAAAAAAAACGACCAGACCAAAAAAAAAAAGACCAGAGCAAAAAAGAAAATAAATACAACACGACCAGTGCAAAAAAAAAAAAAATACGACCAGACCCAAAAAACAAAAACAAAAAATTAACTGAGCAAAAAAAAAAAAATAGACACGAACAGAGCAAAAAGAAAAACAAATAAAAAACGCGACCAGACCCAAAAAATTTTTTTTTTAAACACGACCAGAGCAAAAAAACAAACAAAAAGACCAACACGACCAGAGCAAAAAAATATAAAAACACAACCAGACCAAAAAAAAAAAAAAAAAGACCAAAGCAGACAAAAAAAAGCAAAAAAAAATAAACGACCCGAGCAAATAAAAAATAAAAAAACCGACACTAGCAAAAAAAAAAAAAAAATAAAATAAAAACACAACAACCAAAAAAAAACCACGACCAGAGCAAAAAAAAAAAAAAAAAACGACCAGAGCAAAAAAAAAAAAAAAAACAACATATCAAAAAAAAAAAAAAAAACACCAGAGCAAAAAAAAAAAGAGCAAAAAAAAACACGACCAGAGCAAAAAAAAAAAAAAACGCGACCAGAGAAAAAAAAACGACCAGAACAAAAAAAAAAAGACACGACCAGAGAGAGAAAAAAAAACACGACCAGAGGAGAAAAAAAAAACACGACCAGAGCAAAAAAAAAAAAAAAACACGACCAGAGCAAAAAAAAATTAAAAACGAGAGCAAAAAAAAATTAAATAAAAACGCGACCAGAGCAAAAAAAAAAAAAATAAACACGACCAGAGCAAAAAAACAAAAAAAAACACGACCAGAGCAAAAAAAAAATATACACGGCCAGAGCAAAAAAAAAAAAAAAACGACCAGAGCAAAAATAAAAAAAACGACCAGAGCAAAAAAAAAAAAGACCAGAGGAAAAAAAATGCACGACCAGAGCAAAAACAAAAAAAAAAACGACCAGAGCAAAAAAATAAAATAAAAAAAAAACCAGAGCAAAAATAAATAAATAAAAACACTACCAGAGCAAAAAAAAAAAAACGACCAAAGCAAAACAAACAAACAAATCAACAAAAAAAACGATCAGAGCAAAAAACAAAAAGCAAAAAAAGCAAAACGACCAGAGCAAAAAAACAATACGACCAGAGCAAAAAAAAAAAAAACGACCAAAGCAAAAAAAAATTAAAAATAAAAATTAAACAACACGACGAGAGCAAAAAAGAAAAAAAAAGCAATACAACCAGAGCTAAAAAAAAAAAACACGACCAGAGCAAAAAAAACACAAAAAAACTACGATCAGAGCAAAAAAAAAAAAAAACACGACCAGACAAAAAAAAAAAAACACCAGAGGAAAAAGAAAAAAAAATACAACACGACCAATGCAAAAAAAAAATAAAACACAAAGACCAGAGCAAAAAACAAACAAAAAACAACAACGACCAGAGCAAAAAAAATAAATTAAATAAATAAACACGACCAGAGAAAAAAAAAAAAAAAAAAAAACACGACCAGAGCAAAAAAAAGAAACAAAAACAACACGACCAGAGCAAAATACAACAAATAAAGAACAACACCACCAGAGCGAAAAAATACAAATACAAATAAAACTACACGACCAGACCAAAAAAAAAAAAAAATAACACGACCAGAGGAATAAAAAAAAATAACAGCACGACCAGACCAAAAAAAAAAAAAACGACCAGAGCAAAAAAAAATAAAAAATTTAAAACACTACCAGAGCAAAAAAAAATAAAAACGACCAAAGCAAAACAAACAAACAAACCAACAAAAAAAACGACCAGAGCAAAAAACAAAAAAAAAAAACACGACCAGAGCAAAAAAACAATACGACCAGAGCAAAAAAAAAAAAAAAAAAAGACCAAAGCAAAATAAAAAAAAATAGAAAATACACTACACGACGAGAGCAAAAAAGAAAATAAACAACAAAACCAGAGCTAAAAAAAAAAACACGACCAGAGCAAAAACAAAAAACAAAACAAAAACAACAACAAAACGAACATAGAAAAACAAAAACGAAAAAAAAACGACCAGACAAAAAAATAAAAAATAAACGACCAGAGGAAAAATAAAAAAAATACAACACGACCAGTGCAAAAAAAAAAACAAAAAACGACCAGAGCAAAAAACAAACTAAAAACAACAACGACCAGAGCAATAAAAAATTATTAAATAAATAAACACGACCAGAGCAAAAAAACAAAAAAAAACGACCAGAGCAAAAAAAAAATAAACAAACACAAGACGACCAGAGCAAAAAAAAAAAAAAAAACGACCAGAGCAAAAAAAAAAAAAACACGACCAGAGCAGACAAAAAAAAAAAAACGACCAGAGCAAATAAAAATAAACGACCCCAACAAATAAAAAAATTAAATAAAACCCGACAAGAGCAAAAAAAAAAAAAAAGAGGAAAAAAAAAAAAAACACCAGAGCAAAATACAACAAATAAAGAACAACAACACGACCAGAGCGAAAAAATACAAATACAAATAAAACTACACGACCAGACCAAAAAAAACAAATAATAATAACACGACCAGAGGAAAAAAAAAAAACAGCACGAGCAGAGCAAAAAAAAAAAAAAAAAAACGGCCAAAGCAAAAAAACTCCCCAAAATATAAGACAAAAAAAAATAATAGGAACCAACTCGACCAGAGCAAAAAAAAAATCGAAGAAGAAGACGAAGAAGACGAAAAAGACGACGAAGAAGACAAAGAAGAAGACGAAGAAGAAGACGAAGAAGAGAATGAAGACGACGAGGAAGAAGAAGACGACGAAGAAGAAGACGAAGAAGAAGACGAAGACGAAAAAGAAGGCGACGAAGAAGAAGACGACGAAGAAGAAGACGACGAAGAAGAAGACTAAGAAGAAGATGAAAAAGAAGACGAAAACGAAAAAGGAGACGAATACGACGACGAAAGAAGACGACGAAGAAGACGACGAAGAAGACGACAAAGAAGAAGAAAACCAAGAAGAAGACGACGGAGACGAAGAAAAAGACGAAGACGAAGAAGAAGAAGAGCTCGAAGAAGAAGACGAAGAAAAGACGAAGACGAAGAAGAAGAAGAACTCGAAGAAGAAGACGAAAAAGAAGACGAAGATGAAAACGAAGATGAAGAAGACGACAAAAAGAAGAAGACATTGAAGACAAAGAAAAGCCGAGAATATACGAGAAGAAAAAGAAGACAAGGAATATGTAAAAGATGAAGAAGGTGGGATGCTGCCCTTGGCTTAACTGTCTGGGTAGGATGCTGACCTTGGCTTAACTGTCTGGGTGGGATGCTGACCTTGGCTTAACTGTCAAGGTGGGATGCTGACCTTGGCTTAACTGTCTGGGTGGGATGCTGACCTTGGCTTAACTGTCTTGGGGGATGCTGACCTTGGCTTAACTGTCTGGGTGGGATGCTGACCTTGGCTTAACTGTTCAGGTGGGATGCTGACCTTGGCTTAACTGTCTGGGTGGGATGCTGACCTTGGCTTAACTGTTCAGGTGTGATGCTGACCTTGGCTTAACTGTCTGGGTGGGATGCTGACCTTGGCTTAACTGTCTGGGTGTGATGCTGACCTTGGCTCCATTGTCTGGGTGGGATGCTGACCTTGGCTTAACTGTCTGGGTGGGATGCTGACCATAGCTTATCTGTCTTGGTAGGATGCTGACCTTGGCCCAACTGTCTGGGTGGGATGCTGACCTTGGCTTAACTGTCTGGGTGGGATGCTGACCTTGGCTTAACTGTCTGGGTGGGAGGCTGACCTGGCTTAACTGTCTGGGCTGACCTTGGCTTAACTGTCTGGGTGGGAGGCTGACCTTGGCTTAACTGTCTGGGCGATGCTGACCTTGGCTTAACTGTCGGGTAGGGATGGTGACTGTGGCTTAACTGTCCTGGTGGGTTGCTTACCTTGGCTTACTTCTCTGGGTGGGATGCTGACCATGGTTTAATTGTCTGGGTGGGATGCTGACGTTTGCTTATATGGCCGGGTGCGATGCTGACCTTGGCTTAACTGTCGGGGTGGGATGCTGACCTTGGCTTAACTGTCGGGTGGGATGCTGACCTTGGCTTAATTGTCTGGGTGATGCTGACCTTGGCTTAACTGTCTGGGTAGGATGCTCACCTTGGCTTATCTGTCTGGGTGGGATGCTGACCTTGGCTTATCTGTCTGGGTGGTATGCTGACCTTGGCTTAACTGTCTGGGTGGGATGATGACCTTGGCTTAACTGTCTGGGTGGGATGCTGACCTTGGCTTAACTGTCTGGGTGGGATGCTGACCTTAACTTATCTGTCTGGGTGAAATGCTGACATTGGCTTAACTGTCTGGGTGGGATGCTGACCTTGGCTTATATGTCCAGGTGCGATGCTGACCTTGGCTTAACTGTCTGGGTGGGATGCTGACCTTGGCTTATATGTCCAGGTGCGATGCTGACCTTGGCTTAACTGTCGGGGTGGGATGCTGACCTTGGCTTATATGTCCAGGTGCGATGCTGACCTTGGCTTAACTGTCTGGGTGGGATGCTGACCTTGGCTTAACTGTCTGGGTGGGATGCTGACCTTGGCTTAATTATCTGGGTGGGATGCTGACCTTGGCTTAACTGTCTGGGTGGGATGCTGACCTTGGCTTAACTGTCTGGGTGGGATGCTGACCTTGGCTTAACTGTCTGGGTGCGATGCTGACCTTGGCTTAACTATCGGGTAGGGATGGTGACCTTGGCTTAAATGTTTGGGTGGTATGCTGACCTTGGCTTATTTATCTGGGTGGGATGCTGACCATGGTTTAATTGCCTGGGTGAGATGCTGACGTTTGCTTATATGGCCGGGTGCGATGCTGACCTTGGCTTAACTGTCGGGGTGGGATGCTGACCTTGGCTTAACTGTCTGGGTGGGATGCTGACCTTGGCTTAACTGTCGGGGTGGGATGCTGACCTTGGATTAAATGTCGGGGTGGGATGCTGACCTTGGCCTAACTGTCGGGGTTGAATACTGACCTTGGCCTAACTGCCTGGATGGGATGCTGACCTTTGCTTAACTATCGGGTAGGGATGCTGACTTTGTCTTAAATGTTCGGGTGGGATGCTGACCTTGGATTAACTGTCTGGGTGGGCAGGAGGAGGCTGCGGCTGGGGTTGTGTGGAGAGGGAAAGGAGAAGGCGGCGGCGGGGAGACGTGCTACGGACAGGAGAGGAGGCGGCGGCGCGTGAGACGTGCGAAAGACAGGAGGAGGCGGCGGCGGGGGAGACAAGCGAGGGACAGGAACAAGTTGTGGCGGGGGAGACTTGCGAGGAACAGGAACAAGTTGTGGAAGGGGAAACTTGCGAGGGACAGGAATAAGTTGTGGCGAGGGAGACGTGCGAGGGACAGGAGGAGGCACAAGCGGGGGAGACGTGCGAGGGACAGGAGGAGGCACCGGCGGGGGAGACGTGCGAGGGACAAGAGAAGGCGGCGTCGAGGAAGACGTGCGAGGGACCTGAGAATGCGGCGGCGGGGGAGACGTGCGAGGGACAGGAGAAGGTGGGCTAGTAATGCGTGCGAGGGGCAGGAGAAGGGGGGCGGGGAATTCCTGCGAGGGACAGGACGACGCGGCGGCGCGTGAGACGTGCGAGTTAGAGGAGGAGGCATCGGCGGGGAAGGCGTGCGAGGGACAGGAGAAGGCGGCGGCTGGGGAGACGTGCGAGGGACAGGAGAAGGTGGGCGGGTAATGCGTGCGAGGGACAGGAGGAGGCGGCGCTGGGGGAGACGTGTGAGGGACTGGAGAAGATTAGCGGGGAAGGCCATCTAGGGAAAAGAGAAGGTGGGCGGGGAAGGATTGAGAGGGACAGGAGGAGGCTACGGCGGGGAAGACCTGCGAGGGACTGGAGAAGGTGGGCGGGGAAGGCGTGCGAGGGAAAGTAGGCGGCGGGGGGGGGGAAGACCTGAGAGCATAGGACGAGGCGGTGGTGGAGGATCCTGCAAGGGAGGAAGGAGGTGGTGGTGGGTTGGCGTGCGAGGGAAAGTAGGAGCCGGTGGCGGGGGTGGCAAGGGAGGGAGAAGGTGGCGGGGGGTGGCGTGAGGGAAAGTAGGAGGCGGGTGGGGGTGGAGAGGGAAAGTAGGAGGGGTGTGAGGGAAAGGGAGGGTGGCGGTGGGGTGGCATGCGAGGGAAAGTAGGAGGCGGTGGTGGGGGTGGCATGCGAGGGAAAGTAGGAGCCGGTGGCGGGGGTGGCGTGCGAGGGAAAGTAGGAGGCGGTGGCGGGGGTGGCGTGCGAGGGAAAGTAGGAGCCGGTGGCGGGGTGGCGTGCGAGGGAAAGTAGGAGGCGGTGGCGTGGGTGGCGTGCGAGGGAAAGTAGGAGCCGGTGGCGGGGGTGGCGTGAGAGGGAAAGAGGAGCTGGTGGGGGTGGCGAGGGAAAGTAGGATGGTGGCGGGGTGGCGTGAGGGAAAGTAGGAGCCGGTGGTGGGGTGGCGTGAGGGAAAGTAGGAGCCGGTGGCGGGGTGAGGGAGGAGCTGGGGTGGCGTGCGAGGGAAAGTAGGAGGGTGGCGGGGTGGCGTGAGGGAAAGGGGAGGGTGGCGGGGTGGCGAGGGAAAGTAGGAGCGGTGGCGGGGTGGCGTGTGAGGGAAAGTAGGAGGCGGTGGCGGGGTGGCGTGCGAGGGAAAGTAGGAGCTGGTGTCGGGGGTGGTGAGGGAAAGTAGGAGCTGGTGGCGGGGTGGCGTGCGAGGGAAAGTAGGAGGTGGTGGGTGAGGGAAAGTAGGAGCTGGTGGCGGGGTGGAGGGGAAGTAGGAGCTGGTGGGGGGTGGTGAGGGAAAGTAGGAGCCGGTGCCGGGAGTGGCGTGCGAGGGAAAGTAGGAGCCGGTGGCGAGGGTGGCGTGAGGAAGTAGGAGCTGGTGGCGGGGTGGCGTGCGAGGAAAGTAGGAGCTGGTGGCGGGGTGGCATGCGAGGGAAAGTAGGAGCTGGTGGCGGGGGTGGCAAGAGGGAAAGTAGGAGCTGGTATGGGGTGGCATGCGAGGGAAAGAGGAGCCGGTGGCGGGTGGCGTGAGAAGGAAAGTAGGAGCCGGTGGCGGGGGTGGCGTGCGAGGGAAAGTAGGAGCCGGTGGTGGGGGTGGCGTGCGAGGGAAAGTAGGTGGCGGGGTGGTGCGAGGGGAAGTAGGAGCTGGTGGTGGGTGGCGTGAGGGAAAGTAGGAGCTGGTGGCGGGGTGGCATGCGAGGGAAGTAGGAGCTGGTGGCGGGGTGGCGTGCGAGGGGAAGTAGGAGCCGGTGGCGGGGTGGGTGGCATGAGGGGAAGTAGGAGCTGGTGGCGGGGTGCCGTGCGAGGGAAAGTAGGAGCGGGTGGCGGGGGTGCCGTGCGAGGGAAAGTAGGAGCTGGTGGCGGGGTGGCATGAGGGGAAGTAGGAGCTGGTGGCGGGGTGGCATGCGAGGGGAAGTAGGAGCTGGTGGCGGGGTGGCATGAGGGGGAAGTAGGAGCTGGTGGCGGGGGTGGTGAGGGGAAGTAGGAGCCGGTGGCGGGGGTGAGGGGGGTGGCATGAGGGGAAGTAGGAGCTGGTGGCGGGGGTGGCGTGCGAGGGGAAGTAGGAGCCGGTGGCGGGGTGGAGGAAGTAGGAGCCGGTGGTGGGGTGGCGAGGGGAAGTAGGAGCTGGTGGGGGTGGC
Source organism: Eriocheir sinensis (assembly GCF_024679095.1). NCBI lineage: Eukaryota > Metazoa > Arthropoda > Malacostraca > Decapoda > Varunidae > Eriocheir > Eriocheir sinensis. The sequence continues at coordinate 146,429 of NW_026111626.1, read as the reverse complement.
TTGCGAGGTAAAGTAGGAGGCGGTGGTGGGGGTGGCGTGCGAGGGAAAGTAGGAGCCGGTGGCGTGGGTGGCATGCGAGGGAAAGGAGGAGGCGGTGGCGGGGTGTGCGAGGGAAGAGGGAGCGGTGGCGGGGGTGGCGAGGGGAAGGAGGAGCGGTGGCGGGGTGGCGTGCGAGGGACAGGAGGAGGCGGTGGCGGGGTGGCGTGAGAGGGGAGGAGGCGGTGGCGGGGTGGCGTGCGAGGGACAGGAGGAGGCGGTGGCGGGGGTGGCGTGAGGGACAGGAGGAAGCGGTGGCGGGGTGGCGTGCGAGAGACAGGAGGAGGCGGTGGCGGGGTGACGTTCGAGAGACAGGAGGAGGCGGTGGCGTGCAAAGGAGGAGGCGGTGGCGGGGGTAACGTTCGAGGGAAAGGAGGAGGCGGTGGCGGGGGTGGCGTGCGAGGGAAAGGAGGAGGCGGAGGCCGGGTTGGCGTGCGAGGGACAGGAGGAGGCGGCGGCGGGGGTGTCGTGCGAGGGAAAGGAGGAGGCGGTGGCGGGGTGTCGTGAGGGACAGGAGGAGGAGGCGGTGGCGGGGTGGCGTGCGAGGGACAGGAGGAGGCGGTGGGGGGTGGCGTGAGAGACAGGAGGAGTCGGTTGCGGTGGTGGAGTGCGAGGGACAGGAGGACGCGTTGTAGGGAGTGGCGTGCGAGGGACAGGAGGAGACTGTGGCTGAGGTGGCGTGCGAGGGAAAGGAAGAGGCGGTGGCGGGGTTGACGTGCGAGGGACAGGAGAAGGCGTTGTCGGGAGTGACGTGCGAGGGACAGGAGAAGACTGTGGCTGAGGTGGCGTGCGAGGGAAAGGAAGAGGCGGTGGCGGGTTTGACGTGCGAGGGACAGGAGGAGGCGGTGGCGGGGGTAGCGTGCAAGGGAGAGAAGGAGTCGGTGGCGGGGGTGGCGTGCGAGGGACAGGAGGAGGCGGTGGCGGGGGTCGCGTGCCAGGGACAGGAGGAGTCGGTGGCGGGGGTGGCGTGCGAGGGACAGGAAGAGACGGTGGCGGGGTTGACGTGCGAGGGACAGGAGGAGGCGGTGGCGGGGGTAGAGTGCAAGGGACAGAAGGAGTCGGTGGCGGGGGTGGCGTGCGAGGGACAGGAAGAGACGGTGGCGGGGGTGGCGTAGGAGGGACAGGAAGAGGCATTGGCGTTGGTGGCGTGGGAGGGACAGTAAGAGGCGGTGGCGGGGTTGGCGTGCGGGGGACAGGAAGAGGCGGTGTCGGGTGGCGTGGAGGGACAGCAGGAGGCGGTGGCGGGGGTGGTGTGCGAGGGACAGGAGGAGGCGGTGGCGGGGTGGCGTGGAGGGACAGGAAGAGGCGAGGGACAGGAGGAAGCGGTGGCGGGGTGGCGTGGAGGGACAGGAGGAGGCGGTGGGGGTGGCGTGTGGGGACAGGAGGAGGCTGTGGCGGGGGTGGCGTGCCAGGGAGAGCAGGACGCGGTGGCGGGGGTGGCGGGAGGGACAGGAGGCGGGGGCGGGGGGGGCGTGGGAGGGACAGGCGAAGGCGGTGGCGGGGGGGCCGTGCGAGGGCCAGGCGGAGGCGGTGGGGTGGCGTGGGAGGTACAGGAGGAGGCGGTGGCGGGGGTGGCGTGCGAGGGACAGGAGGAGGCGGTGGCGAGGTTGGCATTCGAGGGACAGTAGGAGGAGGCGGTGGCGGGTGGCGTTCGAGGGACAGGAGAAGGCGGTGGCGGGTGGCGTTCGAGGGACAGGAGGAGGCGGTGGCGGGGGTGGCGAGGGACAGGAGTAGGCGGTGGCGGGGTTTGCGTGCGACGGACAGGAGGAGGCGGTGGCTGGGATGGCGTTCGAGGGACAGGAGTAGGCGGTTGCGGGGTGGCGGACGAGGGACAGGAGGAGGCGGTGGCGAGGTTGGCGTTCGAGGGGAGGGAGGAGGCGGTGGTGGGGGTGGCGTGCGAGGGACAGGAGGAGGCGGTGGCGAGGTTGGCGTTCGAGGGACAGGAGGAGGCGGTGGCGAGGTTGGCGTTCGAGGGACAGGAGGAGGCGGTGGCGAGGTTGGCGTTCGAGGGACAGGAGGAGGCGGTGGCGAGGTTGGCGTTCGAGGGACAGGAGGAGGCGGTGGCGAGGTTGGCGTGCGAGGGACAGGAGGAGGCGGTGGAGTGATTGGCGTGCGAAGGACAGGAGGAGGCGGTGGCGATGGCGTTCGAGGGACAGGAGGAGGCGGTGGAGAGGTTGGCGTTCGAGGGACAGGAGGAGGCGGCGGTGGCGAGGTTGGCGTTCGAGGGACAGGAGGAGGCGGTGGCGAGGTTGGCGTGCGAGGGACAGGAGGAGGCGGTGGCGAGGTTGGCGTTCGAGGGACAGGAGGAGGCGGTGGCGAGGTTGGCGTTCGAGGGACAGGAGGAGGCGGCGAGGTTGGCGTGAGGGACAGGAGGCGGGTGGCGAGGTTGGTGCGAGGGACAGGAGGAGGCGGTGGCGAGGTTGGCGTTCGAGGGACAGGAGGAGGTGTAGGCGTGGATGGCGTGCGAGGGACAGTAGGAGGCGGTGGCGAGGTTGGCTGTCGAGGGACAGGAGGAGGCGGTGGCGGGGGTTGCGTGCGAGGGCCAGGAGGAGGTGGTGGCGTGGGTGGCAGTCGAGGGACAGGAGGAGGCGGTGGCGAGGTTGGCGTTCGAGGGACAGGAGGAGGCGGTGGCGTGGGTGGCGTGAGGGACAGGAGGAGGTTGGCGTTCGAGGGACAGGAGGACGCGGTGGAGAGGTTGGCGTGCGAAGGACACGAGGAGGCAGGGGCGGGGATGGCGTGCGGGGGAGAGGAGGAGGCGGTGGCATGGGTGGCGTGCGAGGGACAGGAGGAGGCGGTGGCTGGGGTGGCGTGCGAGGGACAGGAGGATGTGGTGGCGTGGGTGACATTCGAGGGACAGGAGGAGGCGGTGGCGTGGATGGCGTGCGAGGGACAGGAGGAGGCGGTGGCGTGCATGGCGTTCGATGGCCAGGAAGAGGCGGTGGCTTAGGTGGCATGCGAGAGACAGGAGGAGGCGGTAACGTGGGTGGCGTGCGAGGACAGGAGGAGGCGTGGGTTGCGTGCGAGGGAAAGGAGTAGGCGGTAACGTGGGTGGCGTGCGAGGGACAGGAGGAGGCGGTGGCGTTGGTGGCGTGCGAGGGAGAGGAGGCGGTGGCGTGGCGTGCGAGGGACAGGAGGAGGCGGTGGTGTGGGTGACATTCGAGGGACAGGAGGAGGCGGTGGCGTGGATGGCGTGCGAGGGACAGGAGGAGGCGGTGGCGTGCATGGCGTTCGATGGCCAGGAAGAGGCGGTGGCTTAGGTGGCATGCGAGAGACAGGAGGAGGCGGTAACGTGGGTGGCGTGCGAGGGACAGGAGGAGGCGGTGGGGGGGGTGGCGTGCGAGTGAAGGTAGGAGGCGGTGGCGTGGGTGGCGTGCGAGTGACAGGAGGAGGCGGTGGCGTGGGTGGCGTGCGAGGGACAGGAGGAGGCGGTGGCGTGGGTGGCGTGCGAGGGAAGAGATGAGGCGGTGGCTTAGGTGGCATGTGAGAGACAGGAGGAGGCGGTGGCGTGGGTGGCGTGCGAGGGACAGGAGTAGGTATTCGTATATATTTTGAAACAAATTTACATTGTTTTATATGTATTTTGCATATCTATTTCAATACAAATTTACCTTATTGTATGTGCATTTTGAATATTTATTGTAATACAAATTTTAAAAATTTATGTGTTTTTTGGTATATATATTTTTATAAAAAATTCGTTATTTTATGGGTATTTTGCATCTTTATTTTCATACAAATTTATATTATTTTATTAATATTCTGTGTATTTATTTTGATACGATTTTACATTATTCTATTTGTGTTTTGTATATAATTTATATACATATTTACATTATTTAATGTGTATTTTGTATATATATTTCATACAATTTTACGTTATTTTAAGTGTATTTGTTTATATATTTTCATTCAAACTTACATTATTTTATGTGTATTTTGTATATGTAATTCAATACAAATTTGCCTCATTTTATGTGTATTTTGCATATCTATTTTCAAACAAATTTAAATAATTTTTGTGTGTTTTTGTATATATTTTTATACTAATTTTAGTTATTTTATTTGTATTTTTATATATATTTTCCTACAAATATACATTCTTTTATTGAATTTCATCTATTTATTCTAATGAATTTATTTTATTTTATGAGTATTTTGTATATATATTTTTCTACGTATTTACATTTTTTATGTTTATTTTGTATATATATTTTCTTAAAAATTTACGTTATTTTATTGTGTTTATTCGAATGTATTTTGATTCAAATTTTAAACAAATTCATGCTATTTTATGTGTATTTGGATATATATTTTCATACAAATTTACATTATTTTATGTGCATTTTACATATATTTCATTACAAGTTTTTTTTATTTTATGTTTATTTTGTATATTTATTTCATTCAATTTTAAGTTATTTTATGTGTATATTTGTATTTGTATAGATTTCTATAGAAATATATATACAAAATACACATGCAATGATGTAAATACGTATAAAATATAAATACAAAATACACATTAAATAATGTAAATTGTGTCAAAATAAATAAACAAAATATCAATAAAAGAATGTGTATTTGTATGAAAATAGATATACAAAATACATAAAAATAACGTAAATTTGTATACAAAATAATTTAAATTTTTATGAAAATAAACATACAAAATACACATAAAATTAGGTATATATATATATATATATATATATATATATATATATATATATATATATATATATATATATATATATATATATATATATATATATATATATATATATATATATATATATATATATATATATATATATATATATATATATATATATATATATATATATATATATATATATATATATATATATATATATATATATATATATATATATATATATATATATATATATACACTTAAAATAACGTAAATTTGTATCAAATATATATACAAAATACACATTAAATAATGTAAATATGTATAAAAAAAATATATACAAAACACAAATAGAATAATGTAAAATCGTATCAAAAATAAATACACAGAATATTAATAAAATAATGTAAATTTGTATGAAAATAAAGTTGCAAAATAGCCATAAAATAAAGCATTTTTTATAAAAATATATATACCAAAATACACATAAAATATTAAAATTTGTATTAAAATAAATATAAAAAATGCACATACAATAAGGTAAATTTGTATTGAAATAGATATGCAAAATACATCTAAAACAATGTAAATTTGTTTCAAAATATATATACGAATACACATAAAATAACGTAGATTTCTATAAAAATATATACAAAATACACATAAAATGAAGTAAATACGTATAAAAAAGGGAATACAAAATACACATAAAATAATGTAAAATCAATCAAAATAAATAAACAAAATACCAGTAAAAGAATGTGTATTTGTATAAATATAAATATTCAATATATTAATAAAATATTGTAAATTTGTATAAAACTATATAAAAATACACAGAAGTAATTAAATCTGTATGAAAATAGATATACAAAATACGGCTAAAATAAGATAAATTTGAATTGAAATGTATATACAAAATACATAAAATAATGTAAATTTGTATCAAAATATTTATACAAATACATATAATAACGTAGATTTGTTTGAAAATATATAAACAAAATACACATTAAGTAATGTAAATACGTATAAAAAATATGTACAAAATACACATATAATCGTGTAGTTCGTATCAAAATAAATAAACAAAATAGCAATAAAATAATGTAAATTTGTATGAGAAAACATATACAAATAACGCAAATTTCTATAAAAATATGTAAAAAAATGCACATAAAATAAAGTAAATTTGCTGGAGTAGGTAGGAAGACACCTACCGAACGCGCGCAAGCCACCCCGGTATATATATAGGTGAGAAGGGAGCTGAAGCCCTCCAAAGACCCTTCCCATGTCCTCACTAACCGTTTCCCTATTGTCTCACCAACACCGGAGAGTAGTTCAGCATGCTCTCTAAAGACAGATCCTATCTTTATCCACACCACACTACATTCTCACAACATATACACCTTTTCCCAAAATTAAAATTTCAAAATGGCGCACATACACCAAGCCTCGGAGTCCCCGCCTGGGGGGGGGACCACAAATTCCCCCAGGGAGTACTCCCATTCTGGTTGCCGACCCGAGAGGTGTCTTGATAACCTCGAACCTCTAACTTCTCAAATTCTGCAACATAAGCGGACTACGCTCTAATTTTCATTCTGTGGAACATCATCTCCTCCTCTAAACCTCACCTTCTCTTCCTTACTGAAACACAGGTTTCTGAGGCTACTGACAGCAATCTCTACTCTGTTCCTCCTACTATCTCTATCCTAAATTTCAATCCAAAGCTGGATGTTGCGCCTACGTGCGCAACGACATCACTTGCTCTCGTGCCCACGACCTTGACTCTTCTGAATTTTCCACCATCTGGTTAAGACTTCACTGTCATTCTATTACTAAATACATCTGTGCTGTTTATCTCTCACCTAACTCTACCAACTATGTAAAATTCTTTGACTATTTGAATTCTAAAGTGGAGCACATCTTGACCCACTCTCCCTTCGCTGAAATCTCCATCCTAGGAGATTTCAATGTTCACCACCAGCTTTGGCTTTCATCCTCTTTCACTGACCATCCTGGTGAACAAGCCTACAACTTTGCTATCCTCAACGACCTAGAGCAGTTGGTCCAGCACCCTACACGTATTCCTGACCGTCTTGGAGATCGGCCCAACATTCTAGACCTCTTCCTTACCTCAAACCCTTCTGCTTATTCTGTCAAACTGTTCTCTCCGTTGGGCTCCTCCGATCACAATCTTATTTCTGCATCCTGTCCTATCGCTCCTGTACACCCTCTGGACCCACCGAAGAGGCGATGCTTCTGGCATTTTGCTTCAGCTCGGTGGGACGACCTGAGGATGTACTTTTCCGATTTCACGTGGAATGATTATTGCTTCCAGGATAGAGACCCCTCTGTGTGTGCTCAGCGCATCACAGAGGTGATTGTCTCTGGAATGGAGGCATACATTCCTCGTTCTTTCTCTACTCCTCACGCTAAAAAGCCTTGGTTTAATCACGCTTGTTCTCGTGCTGTCAATGATAGAGAGGTAGCTCACAAAAGATACCAGAGCCTTCAAACTAATGCTAATTATGAACTTTACATTTCTGCCCGAAATCGTGCCAAATCTATTCTCCGACTAACAAAAATTCTTTCATTAATAGAAAATGTCAAAACCTTGCTTTCTCTAACTCTTCCCGTGACTTCTGGCATCTAACCAAAAACATCTCCTCCAACTTCACTTCTTCATCTTTCCCTCCACTACTCAGTCCTGACGGCAACACTGCCGTCTCATCTATCTCTAAGGCTGAACTCTTCTCTCAAACTTTTTCTAAAAACTCCACTCTGGACGATTCTGGGCATATTCCTCCTACTCATCCCCCCCCTGACTCCTTTATGCCTGTTATAAAGATTCTTCAAAATGATGTTTTCTATGCCCTCTCTGGCCTCAATCCTCAGAAGGCTTATGGACCTGATGGAGTGCCTCCTATTGTCCTTAAAAACTGTGCCTCCGTGCTGTCACCCTGCCTGGTCAAACTCTTTCGCCTCTGCCTGTCAACATCTACCTTTCCTTCTTGCTGGAAGTATGCCTTCATACAGCCTGTACCTAAGAAGGGTGACCACCCAATCCCTCAAACTACCGTCCTATTGCTTTACTTTCTTGTCTATCTAAAGCTTTGAATCAATCTCAACCGGAAGATTCAAAAGCACCTTTCCACTTCTGACCTTCTATCTGATCGCCAGTATGGGTTCCGCAAGAGGCGTTCTACTGGTGATCTCCTAGCCTTCTTAACTGACTCTTGGTCATCCTCTCTAGCCGTTTCGGTGAAACTTTGCTATTGCGCTGACATATCAAAAGCTTTTGATAGGGTCTGGCACAAATCTTTGCTTTCTAAACTACCCTCCTACGGTTTCTATCCTTCTCTGTACCTTTATCTCCAGTTTCCTTTCTGACTGTTCTATTTCTGCCGTGGTAGACGGTCACTATTCTTCCCTAAATCTATTAACAGTGGTGTCCCACAGGGTTCTGTCCTATCTCCCACTCTTTTTCTGTTGTTCATTGATGATCTTCTTTCCAAAACGAACTGTCCTATCCATTCCTACGCCGATGATTCCACTCTGCATTATTCAACTTCTTTTAATAGAAGACCCACCCTTCAGGAACTTAACGACTCAAGGCTGGAGGCTGCAGAACGCTTAGCCTCAGACCTTACTATTATTTCCGATTGGGGCAAGAAGAACCTGGTGTCCTTCAACTCATCAAAAAACCAGTTTCTCAACATATCCACTAGACACAATCTTCCAAACAACTATCCCATATTCTTTGAAAACACCCAGCTATCACCTTCCTCAACACTAAACATCCTCGGTCTATCCTTAACTCAAAATCTCAACTGGAAACTTCATATCTCATCTCTTACTAAATCAGCTTCCTCGAGGCTGGGCGTTCTGTACCGTCTCCGCCAGTTCTTCTCCCTGCACAGTTGTTGTCCATATACAGGGCCTTGTCCGCCCTCGTATGGAGTATGCATCTCGTGTGGGGGCTCCACCACACAGCTCTTCTGGACAGAGTGGAGGCAAAGGCTCTTCGTCTCATCAGCTCTCCTCCTCATACTGATAGTCTTCACCTCTTAAATTCCGCCGCAATGTTGCCTCTTCTATCTTCTATCGATATTTCCACGCTGACTGCTCTTCTGAACTTGCTAACTGCATGCCTCCCTCCCGCGGCCCTGCTGCACTCGACTTTCTACTCATGTTCATCCCTATACTGTCCAAACCCTTATGCAAGAGTTAACCAGCATCTTCACTCTTTCATCCCTCACGCTGGTAAACTCTGGAACAATCTTCCTTCATCTGTATTTCCTCCTGCCTACGACTTGAACTCTTTCAAGAGGAGGGTATCAGGACACCTCTCCTCCCGAAACTGACCTATCTTTCGGCCACCTCTTTGGATTCTTTTTAGGAGCAGCGAGTAGCGGGTTTTTTTTATTAATGTTTACTTTTTGTGCCCTTGAGCTGTCTCTTTGTTGTAAAAAAAATATAAATATATATATATATATATATATATATATATATATATATATATATATATATATATATATATATATATATATATATATATATATATATATATATATATATATACAAAACACACATTAAATAATGTAAATGCGTACATAAAATAACCTAAATTTGTATAAAACTATATACAAAAATACACAAAAATAATTTTAATTTGTATGAAAAGAAATATACAAAATACACATAAAATTAGTTAAATTTGTATTGAAAATACAAAATACACATCAAATAATGTAAATTTGAATGAAAATATATAAACAAATACACTTAAAATAACGTAAATTTGTATAAAATATATATATGCAAGATTCACATTAAATAATGTAAATGTGTATAAAAAAATATATACAAAAAACAAATAGAATAATGTAAAATCGTATCAAAATAAATACACAGAATATCAATAAAATAATGTAAATTTCTATGAAAATAAAGATGCAAAATTCCCAAAAAAATATCGCATTTTTTTTTAAATATATATACCAAAATACACATAAAATATTTAAATTTGTATTGAAATAAATATACAAAATGCATATACAGTAAGGTAAATTTGTATTCAAAAGAGATATTAAAAAATACATATAAAAATGTAAATTTGTTTCAAAATATATATACGAATACACATAAAATATAGTAGATTTCTATAGAAATATATATACAAAATACATATGAAATTATGTAAATACGTATAAAAATATATATACAAAATACATATTAAATAATGTAAATTAGTGTCAAAATAAATAAACAAAATATCATGAAAAGAATGTTTATATGTATGAAAATAGATAATAGATAATAAATTTGTATAAAATATATATGCAAGATACACATTAAATAATATAAATATGTATAAAAAATTATATACAAGAAACAAATAGAATAATGTAAAATCGTATTAAAATAAATATACCGAATAGTAATAAAATAATATAAATTTGTATGAAAATAAGGATGCAAAATTCTATAAAATAGCGCATTTCTTATAGAAATATATATACCAAAATACACATAAATATTTAAATTTGTATTGAAATAAATATACAAATGGACATACAATAAGGTAAATTTGTATGGAAATAGATATGCAAAATACATATAAAACAATGTAAATATGTTTCAAAATATATATACGAATACAAATAAAATAACGTAGATTTTTATAAAAATATATATACAAAATACACATAAAATTAAGTAAATACGTATAAAAAATGTATATTGGTATTTTGTTTATTTATTTTGATACGAATTACATGATTATATGTGTATTTTTTATATATTTTTTTATACGTATTTACTTTATTTAATGTGTATTTTGTTTATATATTTTCATACAAATTTACGTTATTATATGTGTATTTGTATAAATATTTTGATCCAAATTTACTTTATTTCATGTATTTTGTATATATATTTCAATTCAAATTTAGCTTATTTTGTGTGTATTTTGTATATATTTTCATACAAATTTAATTGCTTCTGTGTACTTTTGTATATAGTTTTATATAAATTTACGTTATTTTATATGTATTTTGTATATTTATATTTATACAAATACACATTCTTTTATTGGTATTTTGTTTACTTATTTTGATACGAATTTACATTATTTTATGTGTATTTTGTATACATTTTTTTATACGTATTTACTTCATTTTATGTGTATTTTGTATATATATTTTTATAGAAATCAACGTTATTTTATGTGTATTCGTATATATATTTTGAAACAAATTTACATTATTTTATATGTATTTTGCATATCTATTTCAATACAAATTTACCTTATTGTATGTGTATTTTGTATATTTATTTTAATACAAATTTATTTTTTTGTGTATTTTGGTATATATATTTAAAAAAAAAAAGCTTTATTTTATGGATATTTTGATTCTTTATTTTCATACAAATTTACATTATTTTATTAATATTCTGTGTATTTATTTTGATACGATTTTACATTATTCTATTTGTGTTTTGTACATATTTTTTTTATACAAATTTACGTTATTTTAAGTGTATTTGTTTATGTATTTTCATTCAAATTTACATTATTTTATGTGTATTTTGTGTATGTATTTCAATACAAATTTACCTAATTTTATGTGTATTTTGTATATTTATTTTCATACAAATACACATTCTTTTATTGATATTTTGTTTATTTATTTTGACGCGAATTTACATTATTTAATGTGTATTTTTTATATATATTTTTATACGTATTTACATCATTTCATGTGTATTTTGTATAGTTTTAAACAAATTTATATTATTTAATGAGAAATTTCTATATATATATATATATATATATATATATATATATATATATATATATATATATATATATATATATATATATATATATATATATATATATATATATAGAAAAACACATTGTTTTATTTGTCTTTTGTTTTTATATTTTTATACTAATTTACATTATTTTATGTGAATTTTGTATACATTTTTTATACGTATTTACTTAATTTTATGTGTATTTTGTATATATATTTTTATAGAAATCTACCTTATTTCATGTGTATTCGTATATATATTTTGAAACAAATTTACGTTGTTTATATGTATTTTGCATATCTATTTTTGTGTATTCTGTATTTATTTTTGTTATACATAGAATAATGTAAAATCGTATCAAAATAAGTACACAGAATATCAATAAAATAATTTAAATTTGTATGAAAATAAAGATGCAAAATACAAATAAAATAAAGCATATTTTTTTAAAAATACATATACAAAAATACACATAGAATAATTAAATTTGTATTAAAATTAATATTCAAAATGCACATACAATAAGGTAAATTTGTTTTGAAAAATACACATAAAACACTGTAAATTTGTTTCAAAATATATATACGAATACACTTAAAATAACGTTGATTTCTACAATAAATATATATAAAAAAATACACATGAAATTATGTAAATACGTATAAAAATATATATACAAAATACACATTAAATACTGTAAATTCGTGTCAAAATAAATAAACGAAATATCAATAAAAGAATGTGTATTTGTATGAAAATAGATATACAAAATACACATAAAATAACCTAAATTTGTATCAAACTATATACAAAAATACACAAAAATATTTTAAATTTGTATGAAAATAAATATACAAAATACACATAAAATTAGTTAAATTTGTATTGAAATACATATACAAAATACACATTAAATAATGTAAATTTGAATGAAAAGACATAAACAAATACAATTAAAATAACGTAAATTTGTATTAAAAAAATATATACAAAACACAAATAGAATAATGTAAAATCGTATCAAAATAAATACACAGAATATTAATAAAATAATGTAAATTTGTATGAAAATAAAGAGGCAAAATACCCATAAAATAACGCATTTTTTTTATTTATAAAAATATATATACCAAAATACACATAAAAAAATTAAATTTATATTAAAGTAAATATATAAAAAACACATACAATAAGGTAAATTTGTATTGAAATAGATATGCAAAATACATATAAAACAATGTAAATTTGTTTCAAAATATATATACGAATACACATAAAATAACGTAGATTTCTATAAAAATATATACAAAATTACATAAAATGAAGTAAATACGTATAAAAATGTATACAAAATACACATAAATAATGTAAATTCGTATCAAAATAAATAAAAAAATACCAATAAAAGAATGTGTATTTGTATAAATATAAATATACAAAATACACATAAAATAACGTAAATTTATATAAAACTATATACAAAAATACACAGAAGTAATTTAATTTGTATGAAAATAGATATACAAAATAAGGTAAATTAGTTTCAAAATCAAAAAACAAAATTAGATAAAAGAACGTATATTTGTAGTAAATAAATACAAAATACACATAAGATAACGAAAGTTTGTATGAAAATTTATAAAAATAAACAAAATAACTACAATTTGTATGAGAATAAATATACAAAATACACATGTATTTTGTATATCTATTTTCACAAATTTAATTAGTTTTGTGTATTTTTGCATATAGTTTTATATAAATTTACGTTATTTTATTTGTATTTTGTATATTTATATTTATACAATACACATTCTTTTATTAGTATTTTCTTTATTTATTTTCATACCAGTTTACATTATTTTATGTGTATTTTGTATACCTTTTTTTATACGTATTTACTTCATTTTATGTGTGTTTTGTATATTTATTTTCATAGAAAACTACGTTATTTTATGTGTATTCGTATATATATTTTGAAAAAAATTTACATGGATTTATATGTATTTTGCATATCTATTTCAATACAAATTTACCTTATTGTATGTGCATTTTGTATATTTATTTTAATACAAATTCAAATATTTTATGTGTGTCTTGGTATATATATTTTTATAAAAAATGCGTTATTTTATGGGTATTTTGCATCTTAATTTTCATACAAATTTACATTATTTTATTAATATTCTGTGTATTTATTTTGATACGATTTTATATTATTCTATTTGTGTTTTGTATATATTTTTTTATACATATTTACATTATTTAATGTGTATTTTTTATATATATTTAATACAAATTTACGTTATTTTAAGTGTATTTGTTTATATATATTCATTGAAATTTACATTATTTTATGGGTATATTGTATATCTATTTTCATACAAATACATTCTTTTATTGATATTTTGTTTATTTACTTTGATGCGAATTTACATTATTTAATGTGTATTTTATATATATATTTTTATACGTATTTACATCATTTGATGTGTATTTTGTATATATATTTCTATAGAAATCTACGTTGACTTATGAGTATTCGTATATAGATTTTGAAATAAATTTACACTGTTTTATGTGTATTTTGCATATTTTTTCAATACAAATCTACTTTATTGTATATGCATTTTGTATATTAATTTTAATACAAATTTAATTATGCTGTATGTATTTTTGTATATGTATTTTTATAAAAATATGCTTTATTTTATGGGTATTTTGCATTTTTATTTTCATACAAGTTTACATTATTTTATTTATATTCTGTTTATTTTTTTTTAAACAATTTTACATTATTCTATGTGTATTTTGTATAAATATTTTTATACGTATTTACTTAATTTTATGTGTATTTTGTATATATATTTCTATAGAAATCTAAGTTATTTTATGTGTATTCGTATATATATTTTGAAACAAATTTACATTGTTTTATATGTATTTTTGCATATCTCTTCAATACAAGTTTACCTTATTGTATGCATTTTGTATATTTATTTCAATACAAATTTAAATATTTTATGTGTATTTTGGTATATATATTTTTATAAGAAATGCGCTATTTAATGGGAATTTTGCATCTTTATTTTCATACAAATTTACATTATTTTATTAATATTCGGTGTATTTATTTTGATACGATTTCACATTATTCTATTTGTTTTTTGTATTTTTTTTTTTATACATATTTATATTATTTAATGTGTATCTTGCATATATATTTCACACAAATTTATTACCTATTATTTATTTTCATACAAATACACATTCTTTTCATGATATTTTGTTTATTTATTTTGACACGAATTTACCTAGATATGTATTTTGTATATATATTTTTATACGTATTTACATAATTTCATGGGTATTTTGTATATATATTTCTATAGAAATCTACCTTATTTTATGTGTATTCGTATATATATTTTGAAACAAATTTACTTTGTTTTATATGTATTTTTGAATATCTCTTTCAATACATATTTACCTTACTGTATATGCATTTTGTATATTTATTTCAATACAAATTTAAATAAATTTTGTGTATTTTGGTATATATATTTTATAAAAATGCGTTATTTTATGGGATTTTTGCATCTTTCTTTTCATACAAATTTACATTATTTTATTGATATTCTGTGTATTTATATTGATAGGATTTTACATTATTCTATTTCTTTTTTGTATATATTTTTATACACATTTACATTATTTAATGTGTATCTTGCATATATATTTTATACAAATTTACGTTATTTTAAGTGTATTTGTTTATATATTTTCATTCAAATTTACATTATTTTATGTGTATTTTGTATATGTATTTCAACATATTTACCTAATTTTATGAGTATTTTGTATATTTCTTTTCATACAAATTTTAAATATTTTTGTGTATTTTTGTATATAGTTTTATACAAATTTAGGCTATTTTATGTACGCATTTACATTATTTAATGTGTGTTTTGTATATATATTTTTATGCAAATTTACTTTATTTTATGTGCATTCTTGAACATATATTTTTAGAAATTTACGTTATTTTATGTGTATTTGTATATGTTTTTCATACAAATTTACATTATTTTATTGCTATTTTGTTTATTTATTTTGATACGAATGAAAATAGATATACAAAATATACATAAACTAAATTTGTATTGAAATATATATACAAAATACATAAAATAATGTAAATTTGTATCAAAAAATTTTAACAGATGCGCATAAAATAACGTAAATTTGTTTTAACATATACAAAATACACATTAAATAATGTAAATAACTATAAAAAAATATATACAAAACACAAATACAATAATGTAAAATCGTATCAAAATAAATACACAGAATATTAATAAAACAAAGTAAATTTATATGAAAATAAAGATGCAAAATACCAAATAAATAACGCATTTTTTTATAAAAATATATATACCAAAATACACATGAAAAAATTTATTTGTATTAAAATAAATATACAAAATACACATACAATAAGGTAAATCTGTATTGAAATAGATATGCAAAATACATATAAAACAATGTAAATTTGTTTCAAAATATATATACGAATACACATAAAATAACGTAGATTTGTATAAAAATATATATACAAAATACACATAAAATGAAGTAAATACGTATAAGAAAATGTATACAAAATACACATAAAATAATGTAAAATCGTATCAAAATAAATAAACAAAATACTAATAAAAGAATGTGTATTTGTATAAATATAAATATACAAAATACACATAAAATAACGTAAATTTGTATAAAACTATATACAAAAATACACAGAAGTAATTAAATTCGTATGAAAATAGATATACAAAATACGGATAAAATAAGCTAAATTTGAATTGAAATGTATATACAAAATACATAAAATAATGTAAATTTGTATCAAAATATTTATAAAAATACATATAATAACGTAAATTTGTTTAAAAATATATAAACAAAATACCGATTAAGTAATGTAAATACGTATAAAAAATATGTACAAAATACACATATAATCATGTAATTCGTATCAAACTAAATAAACAAAATATCAATAAAATAATGTAAATTTGTATGAGAAAACATATACAAATACATATAAAATAACGCTAATTTCTATAAAAATATATGTCCAAAAATGAACGTAAAATAAAGTAGCTTTGGACAAAAATATATATACAAAACACACATTAAATAATGTAAATGCGTACATAAAATAACTTAAATTTGTATAAAACTATATACAAAAATACACAAAAATAATTTAAATTTGTATGAAAAGGAATACACAAAATACACATAAAATTATGTTAATTTGTATTGAAATACATATACAAAATACACATAAAATAATGTAAATTTGAAAGAAAATATATAAACAAATACACATATAATAACGTAAATTTGTATGAAATATATATTCAAAATACACATTAAATAATGTAAATATGTATAAAAATATATATACAAAACACAAATAGAATAATGTAAAATCGTATCAAAATATATACACAGAATATTAATAAAATAATGTAAATTTGTATGAAAATTAAGATGCAAAATACCTATAAAATAACGCATTTTTTATAAAATTATTGATACCAAAATATATATAAAATATTTGAATTTGTATTAAAATAAATATACAAAATGCACATACAATAAGGTAGATTTGTATTGAAATAGATATGCAAAATACATATAAAATAATGTAAATTTGTTTCAAAATATATATACGAATACACATAAAATAAGTAGATTTCTATAAAAATACATATACAAAATACACATAATATTAAGTAAATACGAATAAAAAAATGTATACAAAATACACATAAAATAATGTAAGTTCGTATTAATGTAAATAAACAATATACCAATAAAAGAATGTATATTTGTATAAATATAAATATACAAAATGCACATAAAATAACGTAAAATTATATAAAACTATATACATAAAATAACGCAAATTTCTATAAAAATATATGTACAAAAATGAACTTAAAATAAATTTGCATAAAAATATATATACAAAACACACTTTAGATAATGTAAATGAGTATAAAAATATGTATACAAAATACCTACGAAATAATCTAAATTCGTATCGAATTAAATTAAGAAAATACCAATAAAATAATGTAATAATGGATGAAAATATATATACAAAATACATATAAAATAACCTAAATACAAATACAAATATACATATAAAATAATTGAAAATTGAATGAAATAAATATACAAAATAAACATAAAATAAGGTAACCTAAAGATAACCTAAGATAACCTAAATACAAATACAAAAAAAACACATTAAATAATTTAAAATTGAATGAAATAAATATACAAAATAAACATAAAATAAGGTAAATTTGTAATAAAATATATGTAGGAATACACATAAAATAATATAAATTTGTGTGAAAATATATATGCAAATACACATAAAATAACATGAATTTGTTTAAAATTTGTTTCAAAATATATACGAATACACACAATAAAATAACGTAAATATTTATGAAAATGTATATATAAAATACACATAAAATATTTTAAATACGTCGAAAAATAGATATACAAAATACACATAAAATAATGTAAATTCGTAAAAAATTAAATACACAAAATTCCAATAAAAAAATGTATATTTGTAGGAAAATATATATACAAAAAACAAATAAAATAAATAAAATTTGTATAAAAATATATACAAAAATACACAAAAATAATTTAAATTTGTTTGAAAATAAATATGCAAAATACACATAAAGTTAGGCAAATTTGTATTGAAATACATATACAAAACTCATATAAAATAATGTAAATTTGTATGAAAATATATCAACAAATACATATAAAATAACGTAAATTTGGATAATATATATATACAAAATATACATTAAATATTTTAAATATGTATAAAAATATATTATATTATATATAATTTTATTGATATTTGCGTTATTTATGTGTATTATGTATATGTTTTCTCATAGAAATTTATATTATTTTATTGGTACTTTGTCTATTTATTTTGATACGAATTACATGATTATTTGTGTATTTTGTATATTTTTTATACGTATTTACATTATTTAATGTGTATTTTGTTTATATATTTTTATACAAATTTACGTTATTATATGTGTATTTGTATAAGTATTTTGATACAAATTTACTTTATTTTATATATTTTGTATTTATATTTCAATTCAAATTTAGCTTATTTTATGTGTATTTTGTATATCTATTTATTTTAATACAAAATCAAATATTTTATGTTTTTTCGTATATATATTTTTTTTAAAAAATGCGTTATTTTATAGGTATTTTGCATCTTAATTTTCACACAAATTTACATTATTTTATTAATATTTTCTGTATTTATATTGATACGATTTTACAATATTTTATTCGTGTTTTGTATATATTTTTTTATACATATTTACATTATTTAATGTGTTTTTTGTATATATATTTGATACATATTTACGTTATTTTAAGTTATTTGATGTGTATTTGTTTATATATTTTGACACAAATTTACAATATTTTATGAGTATTTTGTATATATATTTCAAAAGAAATTTACCTAGTTTTATGTGTATTTTGAATATCTATTTTCATACAAACTCAAATTATTTTTATGTATTTTTGTATATATTTCAATACAAATTTTAGTTATGTTATGTGTATTTTGTAAATCTATTTTCATTCAAATATATATTATTTTATTGGTATTTTGTTGATTTATATTGATACGAATTTACATTATTTTATAAGTACTTTGTATATATATTTTTATACGCATTTACATTATTTAATATTTATTTTGAATATATAATTTTATACAAATTCATGGTATTTTGTGTGTATTTGTATATATATTTTCATATAAATTTACATTATTTTATGAGTATATTGTACATATATTTCATTACAAATTTACCTTATTTTATGTTTATTTTGTATGTGTATTTTGTACATTTATATTTATACAAATAGACATTCTTTTATTGGTATTTTGTTTATTTATTTTGTTTCGAGTTTACATTATTTTATGTGTATTTTGTTTACATTTTTTTATACGTATTTACTTAATTTTATGTGTATTCGTATATATATTTGGAAACAAATTTACATTGTTTAATATGGAAGTTTACCATATTGTATGTGCATTTTGTGTATTTATTTCAATACAAATTTAAATATTTTATGTGTATTTTGGTATATATATTTTTATAAGAAATGCACTATTTGATGGGAGTTTTGCATCTTTATTTTCATACAAATTTACATTATTTTATTAATATAAACAAAATATCAATAAAAGAATGTGTATTTGTATGAAAATAGATATACAAAATACACATAAAATAACCTAAATTTGTATCAAACTATATGCAAAAATACACAAATTTTTTTAAAATTTGTATGAAAATAAATATACCAAATACACATAAAATTAGGTAAATTTGTATTGAAATACGTATACAAAATACACATAAAATAATGTAAATTTGAATGAAAAGACATAAACAAATACACTTAAAATAACGTAAATTTGTATAAAAAATATATACAAAACACAAATAAAATAATGTAAAATCGTATCATAATAAATACACAGAATATTAATAAAATAATGTAAATTTGTATGAAAATAAAGAGGCAAAATACCCATAAAATAACGCCTTTTTTTTATTTATAAAAATATATATTCCAAAATACACATCAAAAAAATATATTTGAATTAAAATAAATATATAAAAAACACATACAATAAGGTAAATTTGTATTGAAATAGATACGCAAAATACATATAAAACAATGTAAATTTGTTTCAAAATATATATACGAATACACATTCTTTTATTAGTATTTTCTTTATTTATTTTCATACCAGTTTACATTATTTTATGTGTATTTTGTATACCTTTTTTTATACGTATTTACTTCATTTTATGTGTGTTTTGTACATTTATTTTCATAGAAAACTACGTTATTTTATGTGTATTCGTATATATATTTTGAAAAAAATTTACATGGATTTGTATGTATTTTGCATATCTATTTCAATACAAATTTACCTTATTGTATGTGCATTTTATATATTTATTTTAATACAAATTCAAATATTTTATGTGTGTCTTGGTATATATATTTTTATAAAAAAAATGCGCTTTTTTATGGGTATTTTGCATCTTAATTTTCATACAAATTTACATTATTTTATTAATATTCTGTGTATTTATTTTGATACGATTTTATATTATTCTATTTGTGTTTTGTATATATTTTTTTTTACATATTTACATTATTTAATGTGTATTTTTTATATATATTTAATTCAAATTTACGTTATGTTAAGTGTATTTGTTTATATATATTCATTGAAATTTACATTATTTTATGGGTATATTGTATATCAATTTTCATACAAATACACATTCTTTTATTGATATTTTGTTTATTTACTTTGATGCGAATTTACATTATTTAATGTGTATTTTATATATATATTTTTATACGTATTTACATCATTTGATGTGTATTTTGTATATATATTTCTATAGAAATCTACGTTGACTTATGAGTATTCGTATATAGATTTTGAAATAAATTTACACTATTTTATGTGTATTTTGCATATTTTTTCAATACAAATCTACCTTATTGTATATGCATTTTGTATATTAATTTTAATACAAATTTAATTATGCTGTATGTATTTTTGTATATGTATTTTTATAAAAATATGCTTTATTTTATGGGTATTTTGCATTTTTATTTTCATACAAGTTTACATTATTTTATTTATATTCTGTTTATTTTTTTTAAACAATTTTACATTATTCTATGTGTATTTTGTATATCTATTTTTATACGTATTTACTTAATTTTATGTGTATTTTGTATATATATTTCTATAGAAATCTAAGTTATTTTATGTGTATTCGTATATATATTTTGAAACAAATTTACATTGTTTTATATGTATTTTTGCATATCTCTTTCAATACAAGTTTACCTTATTGTATGTGCATTTTGTATATTTATTTCAATACAAATTTAAATATTTTATGTGTATTTTGGTATATATATTTTTATAAGAAATGCGCTATTTAATGTGAATTTTGCATCTTTATTTTCATACAAATTTACATTATTTTATTAATATTCGGTGTATTTATTTTGATACGATTTCACATTATTCTATTTGTTTTTTGTATATATTTTTTTTATACATATTTACATTATTTAATGTGTATCTTGCATATATATTTCACACAAATTTATTACCTATTATTTATTTTCATACAAATACACATTCTTTTCATGATATTTTGTTTATTTATTTTGACACGAATTTACCTAGATATGTATTTTGTATATATATTTTTATACGTATTTACATAATTTCATGGGTATTTTGTATATATATTTCTATAGAAATCTACCTTATTTTATGTGTATTCGTATATATATTTTGAAACAAATTTACTTTGTTTTATATGTATTTTTGAATATCTCTTTCAATACATATTTACCTTACTGTATATGCATTTTGTATATTTATTTCAATACAAATTTAAATATTTTTTGTGTATTTTGGTATATATATTTTTATAAAAAATGCGTTATTTTATGGGATTTTTGCATCTTTCTTTTCATACAAATTTACATTATTTTATTGATATTCTGTGTATTTATATTGATAGGATTTTACATTATTCTATTTCTTTTTTGTATATATTTTTTTATACACATTTACATTATTTAATGTGTATCTTGCATATATATTTTATACAAATTTACGTTATTTTAAGTGTATTTGTTTATATATTTTCATTCAAATTTACATTATTTTATGTGTATTTTGTATATGTATTTCAATACATATTTACCTAATTTTATGAGTATTTTGTATATTTCTTTTCATACAAATTTTAAATATTTTTGTGTATTTTTGTATATAGTTTTATACAAATTTAGGCTATTTTATGTACGCATTTACATTATTTAATGTGTGTTTTGTATATATATTTTTATGCAAATTTACTTTATTTTATGTGCATTTTTGAACATATATTTTTTTAGAAATTTACGTTATTTTATGTGTATTTGTATATGTTTTCTCATACAAATTTACATTATTTTATTGCTATTTTGTTTATTTATTTTGATACGAATGAAAATAGATATACAAAATATACATAAACTAAATTTGTATTGAAATATATATACAAAATACATAAAATAATGTAAATTTGTATCAAAAAATTTTAACAGATGCGCATAAAATAACGTAAATTTGTTTTAACATATACAAAATACACATTAAATAATGTAAATAACTATAAAAAAATATATACAAAACACAAATACAATAATGTAAAATCGTATCAAAATAAATACACAGAATATTAATAAAACAAAGTAAATTTATATGAAAATAAAGATGCAAAATACCAAATAAATAACGCATTTTTTTTTTTAAAATATATATACCAAAATACACATGAAAAAATTTATTTGTATTAAAATAAATATACAAAATACACATACAATAAGGTAAATCTGTATTGAAATAGATATGCAAAATACATATAAATCAATGTAAATTTGTATAAAATATATATACAAATACACATAAAATAAGTAAATACGTATAAAAATGTATACAAAATACACATAAAATAATGTAAAATCGTATCAAAATAAATAAACAAAATACTAATAAAAGAATGTGTATTTGTATAAATATAAATATACAAAATACACATAAAATAACGTAAATTTGTATAAAACTATATACAAAAATACACAGAAGTAATTAAATTCGTATGAAAATAGATATACAAAATACGGATAAAATAAGCTAAATTTGAATTGAAATGTATATACAAAATACATAAAATAATGTAAATTTGTATCAAAATATTTATAAAAATACATATAATAACGTAAATTTGTTTAAAATATATAAACAAAATACCGATTAAGTAATGTAAATACGTATAAAAAATATGTACAAAATACACATATAATCATGTAATTCGTATCAAACTAAATAAACAAAATATCAATAAAATAATGTAAATTTGTATGAGAAAACATATACAAATACATATAAAATAACGCTAATTTCTATAAAAATATATGTCCAAAAATGAACGTAAAATAAAGTAACTTTGGACAAAAATATATATACAAAACACACATTAAATAATGTAAATGCGTACATAAAATAACTTAAATTTGTATAAAACTATATACAAAAATACACAAAAATAATTTAAATTTGTATGAAAAGGAATACACAAAATACACATAAAATTATGTTAATTTGTATTGAAATACATATACAAAATACACATAAAATAATGTAAATTTGAAAGAAAATATATAAACAAATACACATATAATAACGTAAATTTGTATGAAATATATATTCAAAATACACATTAAATAATGTAAATATGTATAAAATAATATATACAAAACACAAATAGAATAATGTAAAATCGTATCAAAATATATACACAGAATATTAATAAAATAATGTAAATTTGTATGAAAATTAAGATGCAAAATACCTATAAAATAACGCATTTTTTATAAAATTATTGATACCAAAATATATATAAAATATTTGAATTTGTATTAAAATAAATATACAAAATGCACATACAATAAGGTAGATTTGTATTGAAATAGATATGCAAAATACATATAAAATAATGTAAATTTGTTTCAAAATATATATACGAATACACATAAAATAAGTAGATTTCTATAAAAATACATATACAAAATACACATAATATTAAGTAAATACGAATAAAAAAATGTATACAAAATACACATAAAATAATGTAAGTTCGTATTAATGTAAATAAACAATATACCAATAAAAGAATGTATATTTGTATAAATATAAATATACAAAATGCACATAAAATAACGTAAAATTATATAAAACTATATACATAAAATAACGCAAATTTCTATAAAAATATATGTACAAAAATGAACTTAAAATAAATTTGCATAAAAATATATATACAAAACACACTTTAGATAATGTAAATGAGTATAAAAATATGTATACAAAATACCTACGAAATAATCTAAATTCGTATCGAATTAAATTAAGAAAATACCAATAAAATAATGTAATATTGGATGAAAATATATATACAAAATACATATAAAATAACCTAAATACAAATACAAATATACACATAAAATAATTGAAAATTGAATGAAATAAATATACAAAATAAACATAAAATAAGGTAACCTAAAGATAACCTAAGATAACCTAAATACAAATACAAAAAAACACATTAAATAATTTAAAATTGAATGAAATAAATATACAAAATAAACATAAAATAAGGTAAATTTGTAATAAAATATATGTAAGAATACACATAAAATAATATAAATTTGTGTGAAAATATATATGCAAATACACATAAAATAACATGAATTTGTATAAAATTTGTTTCAAAATATATACGAATACACACAATAAAATAACGTAAATATTTATGAAAATGTATATATAAAATACACATAAAATATTTTAAATACGTCGAAAAATATATATACAAAATACACATAAAATAATGTAAATTCGTAAAAAATTAAATACACAAAATTCCAATAAAAAAATGTATATTTGTAGGAAAATATATATACAAAAAACAAATAAAATAAATAAAATTTGTATAAAAATATATACAAAAATACACAAAAATAATTTAAATTTGTTTGAAAATAAATATGCAAAATACACATAAAGTTAGGCAAATTTGTATTGAAATACATATACAAAACTCACATAAAATAATGTAAATTTGTATGAAAATATATCAACAAATACATATAAAATAACGTAAATTTGGATAAAATATATATACAAAATATACATTAAATATTTTAAATATGTATAAAAATATATTATATTATATATAATTTTATTGATATTTGCGTTATTTATGTGTATTATGTATATGTTTTCTCATAGAAATTTATATTATTTTATTGGTACTTTGTCTATTTATTTTGATACGAATTACATGATTATTTGTGTATTTTGTACATTTTTTATACGTATTTACATTATTTAATGTGTATTTTCTATATATTTTATACAAATTACGTTATTATATGTGTATTTGTATAAGTATTTTGATACAAATTTACTTTATTTTATGTATTTTGTATTTATATTTCAATTCAAATTTAGCTTATTTTATGTGTATTTTGTATATCTATTTATTTTAATACAAAATCAAATATTTTATGTTTTTTCGTATATATATTTTTATAAAAAATGCGTTATTTTATAGGTATTTTGCATCTTAATTTTCACACAAATTTACATTATTTTATTAATATTTTCTGTATTTATATTGATACGATTTTACAATATTTTATTTGTGTTTTGTATATATTTTTTTATACATATTTACATTATTTAATGTGTTTTTTGTATATATATTTGATACATATTTACGTTATTTTAAGTTATTTTATGTGTATTTGTTTATATATTTTGACACAAATTTACAATATTTTATGGGTATTTTGTATATATATTTCAAAAGAAATTTACCTAGTTTTATGTGTATTTTGAATATCTATTTTCATACAAACTCAAATTATTTTTATGTATTTTTGTATATTTCAATACAAATTTTAGTTATGTTATGTGTATTTTGTAAATCTATTTTCATTCAAATATATATTATTTTATTGGTATTTTGTTGATTTATATTGATACGAATTTACATTATTTTATATGTACTTTGTATATATATTTTTATACGCATTTACATTATTTAATATTTATTTTGAATATATAATTTTATACAAATTCATGGTATTTTGTGTGTATTTGTATATATATTTTCATATAAATTTACATTATTTTATGAGTATTTTGTACATATATTTCATTACAAATTTACCTTATTTTATGTTTATTTTGTATGTGTATTTTGTACATTTATATTTATACAAATAGACATTCTTTTATTGGTATTTTGTTTATTTATTTTGTTTCGAGTTTACATTATTTTATGTGTATTTTGTTTACATTTTTTTATACGTATTTACTTAATTTTATGTGTATTCGTATATATATTTTGAAACAAATTTACATTGTTTAATATGGATTTTTGCGTATCTCTTTCAATAGAAGTTTACCTTATTGTATGTGCATTTTGTGTATTTATTTCAATACAAATTTAAATATTTTATGTGTATTTTGGTATATATATTTTTATAAGAAATGCGCTATTTGATGGGAGTTTTGCATCTTTATTTTCATACAAATTTACATTATTTTATTAATATAAACAAAATATCAATAAAAGAATGTGTATTTGTATGAAAATAGATATACAAAATACACATAAAATAACCTAAATTTGTATCAAACTATATGCAAAAATACTCAAATTTTTTTTAAATTTGTATGAAAATAAATATACCAAATACACATAAAATTAGGTAAATTTGTATTGAAATACATATACAAAATACACATAAAATAATGTAAATTTGAATGAAAAGACATAAACAAATACACTTAAAATAACGTAAATTTGTATAAAAAATATATACAAAACACAAATAAAATAATGTAAAATCGTATCATAATAAATACACAGAATATTAATAAAATAATGTAAATTTGTATGAAAATAAAGAGGCAAAATACCCATAAAATAACGCCTTTTTTTTTATAAAAATATATATACCAAAATACACATAAAAAAAATATATTTGAATTAAAATAAATATATAAAAAACACATACAATAAGGTAAATTTGTATTGAAATAGATACGCAAAATACATATAAAACAATGTAAATTTGTTTCAAAATATATATACGAATACACATAAAATAACGTAGATTTCTATAAAAAAATATATACAAAATACACATAAAATGAAGTAAATACGTATAAAAAATGTATACAAAATACACATAAAATAATGTAAACTCGTATCAAAATAAATATACAAAATACCAATAAAAGAATGTGTATTTGTATAAATATAAATATACAAAATACACATAAAATAACGTAAATTTATATAAAACTATATACAAAAAAACACAGAAGTATTTTAATTTTTATGAAAATAGATATACAAAATAAGGTAAATTCGTTTCAAATTCAATAAACAAAATTCAGATAAAAGTACGTATATTTGTAGAAAAAATAAATATACAAAATACACATAAAATAACGAAAATTTGTATGAAAATATATAAAAAAATAAACAAAAATAATTTCAATTTGTATGAAAATAAATATACAAAATGCACATGTATTTTGTATATCTATTTTCACACAAATTTAATTACTTATGTGTATTTTTATATATAGTTTTATATAAATTTACGTTATTTTACTTGTATTTTGTATATTTATATTTATACAATACACATTCTTTTATTAGTATTTTGTTTATTTATTTTGATACGAGTTTACATTATTTTATGTGTATTTTGTATACCTTTTTTTAAACGTATTTACTTCATTTTATGTGTATTTTGTATATTTATTTTCATAGAAATCTACGTTATTTTATGTGTATTCGTATATACATTTTGAAAAAAAATTACATGGTTTTATATGTATTTTGCATATCTATTTCAATACAAATTTACCTTATTGTATGTGCATTTTGTTTATTTATTTTAATACAAATTCAAATATTTTATATGTGTCTTGGTATAAATATTTTTATAAAAAATGCGTTATTTTATGGGTATTTTGCATCTTAATTTTCATACAAATTTACATTATTTTATTAATATTCTGTGTATTTATTTTGATACGATTTTATATTATTCTATTTGTGTTTTGTATATATTTTTATACATATTTACATTATTTAATGTGTATTTTTTATATATATTTTATACAAATTTACGTTATTTTAAGTGTATTTGTTTATATATTTTCATTCAAATTTACATTATTTTATGTGTATTTTGTAAATGTATTTCAATACAAATTTACCTAATTTTATGTGTATTTTATATATTTATTTTCATACAAATTAAAATTATTTTTGTGTATTTTTGTATATAGTTTTATACAAATTTAGGTGATTTTATGTGTATATTGTATATCTATTTTCATACAAATACACATTCTTTTATTGATATTTTGTTTATTTATTTTGACGCGAGTTCATATTATTTAATGTATTATATATATATATATATATATATATATATATATATATATATATATATATATATATATATATATATATATATATATATATATATATATATATATATATATATATATATATATATATATATATATATATATATATATATATATATATATATATATTTACATCATTTGATGTGTATTTTGTATATATATTTCTATAGAAATCTACGTTGATTTATAAGTATTCTTATATAGATTTTGAAATAAATTTACACTGTTTTATGTGTATTTTGCTTATTTTTTCAATACAAATTTACTTATTGTATATGCATTTTGTATATTAATTTTAATACAAATTTAATTATGCTATGTGTATTATTGTATATGTATTTTTATAAAAATATGCTTTATTTTATGGGTATTTTGCATTTTTATTTTCATACAAATTTACATGATTTTATTTATATTCTGTTTATTTTTTTTAAACAATTTTGCATTATTCTATGTGTATTTTGTATATCTATTTTTATACGTATTTACTTAATTTTATGTGTATTTTGTATATATATTTTTATAGAAATCTACGTTATTTTATGTGTATTCGTATATATATATTTTGAAACAAATTTACATTGTTTTATATGTATTTTTGCATATCTCTTTCACTACAAGTTTACCTTATTGTATGTGCATTTTGTATATTTATTTCAATACAAATTTAAATATTTTATGTGTATTTTGGTATATATATTTTTATAAGAAATGCGCTATTTGATGGGAATTTTGCATCTTTATTTTCATACAAATTTACATTATTTTATTAATATTCGGTGTATTTATTTTGATACGATTCCACATTATTCTATTTGTTTTTTGTATATATTTTTTTATACATATTTACATTATTTAATGTGTATCTTGCATATATATTTCATACAAATTTACTATCTATTATTTATTTTAATACAAATACGCATTCTTTTCATGATATTTTGTTTATTTATTTTGACACGAATTTACCAAGATATGTATTTTGTATATATATTTTTATACGTATTTACATAATTTCATGTGTATTTTGTATATATATTTCTATAGAAATCTACGTTATTTTATGTGTATTCATATTTATATTTTGAAAAAAATCTACTTTGTTTTATATGTATTTTTGAATATCTCTTTCAATACATATTTACCTTACTGTATATGCATTTTGTATATTTATTTCAATAAAAATTTAAATATTTTATGTGTATTTTGTTATATATTTTTTTTTTAAAAATGCGCTATTTTATGGGAATTTTTCATCTTTCTTTTCATACAAATTTACATTATGTTATTGATATTCTGTGTATTTATATTGATAGGATTTTACATTATTCTATTTCTTTTTTGTATATATTTTTTATACACATTTACATTATTTAATGTGTATCTTGCATATATATTTTATACAAATTTACGTTATTTTAAGTGTATTTGTTTATATATTTTTATTCAAATTTACATTATTTTATGTGTATTTTGTATATGTATTTTAATACAAATTTACCTAAATTTATGTGTATTTTGTATATTTCTTTTCATACAAATTTTAAATATTTTTGTGTATTTTTGTATATAGTTTTATACAAATTTAGGTTATTTTATGTACGCATTTACATTATTTAATGTGTGTTTTGTATATATATTTTTATGCAAATTTACTTTATTTTATGTGCATTTTTGTACATATATTTTTTTAGAAATTTGCGTTGTTTAATGTGTATTTGTATATGTTTTCTCATACAAATTTACATTATTTTATTGCTATTTTGTTTATTTATTTTGATACGAATGAAAATAGATATACAAAATATACATAAAATAAACTAAATTTGTATTGAAATATATATACAAAATACATAAAAGAATATAAATTTGTATCAAAATATTTTAACAGATGCGCATAAAATAACGTAAATTTGTTTTAAAATATACAAAATACACATTAAATAATGTAAATATGTATAAAAAAATATATACAAAAACAAATAGAATAATGTATAATCGTATCAAAATAAATACACAGAATATTAATAAAACAATGTAAATTTGTATGAAAAAAAAAGATGCAAAATACCCATTAAATAACGCATTTTTTATAAAAATATATATACCAAAATACACATGAAAAAATGAATTTGTATTAAAATAAATATACAAAATACACATACAATAAGGTAAATCTGTATTGAAATAGATATGCAAAATACATATAAAACAATGTAAATTTGTTTCAAAATATATATACCAATACATAAAATAACGTAGATTTGTATAAAAATATATATACAAAATACACATAAAATTAAGTAAATACGTATAAGAAAATGTATACAAAATACACATAAAATAATGTAAATTCGTATCAAAATAAATAAACAAAATACCAATAAAAGAATGGGTATTTGTATAAATATGAATATACAAAATACACATAAAATAACGAAAACTTGTATAAAACTATATACAAAAATACACAGAAGTAATTAAATTCGTATGAAAATAGATATACAAAATACAGATAAAATAAGCTAAATTTGAATTGAAATATATATACAAAATACATAAAATAACGTAAATTTGTTTAAAAATATATAAACAAAATACACATTAAGTAATGTTAATGCGTATAAAATATATGTACAAAATACACATATAATCATGTAATTCGTATCAAACTAAATAAACAAAATATCAATAAAATAATGTAAATTTGTATGAGAAAACATATACAAATACATATAAAATAGCGCTAATTTCTATAAAAATATATGTCCAAAAATGAACGTAAAATAAAGTAACTTTGGATATAAATATATATACAAAACACACATTAAATAATGTAAATGCGTACGTAAAATAACCTAAATTTGTATAAAACTATATACAAAAATACACAAAAATAATTTACATTTGTCTGAAAAGAAATATACAAAATACACATAAAATTAGGTTAATTTGTATTGAAATACATATACAAAATACACATAAAATAATGTAAATTTGAAAGAAAATATATAAACAAATACACATATAATAACGTAAATTTGTATGAAATATATATACAAAATACACATTAAATAATGAAAATATGTATAAAAAAATATATACAAAACACAAATAGAATAATGTAAAATCGTATCAAAATATATACACAGAATATTAATAAAATAATGTAAATTTGTATGAAAATTAAGATGCAAAATAACTATAAAATAACGCATTTTTTATAATATTATTGATACCAAAATACACATAAAATATCTGAACTTGTATTAAAATAAATATACAAAATGCACATACACTAAGGTAAATTTGTATTGAAATAAATATGCAAAATACATATAAAATAATGTAAATTTGTTTCAAAATATATATACGAATACACATAAAATAACGTAGAATTCTATAGAGATACATATACAAAATACACATAAAATTAAGTAAATACGTATAAAAAAATGTATACAAAATACACATAAAATAATGTAAATTCGTATAAATGTAAATAAACAATATAAAATAAAAGAATGTGTATTTGTATAAATATAAATATACAAAATGCACATAAATTAACGTAAATTTATATAAAACTATATACATAAAATAACGCAAATTTCTATAAAAATATATGTACAAAAATGAACATTAAATAAATTTGCATAAAAATATATATACAAAACACACATTAGATAATGGAAATGAGTATAAAAATATGTATACAAAATACCTATGAAATAATGTAAAATTCGTATCAATTAAGAAATACCAATAAAATAATGTAATTTTGGATGAAAATATATACACAAAATACACATAAAATAACCTAAATACAAATACAAATATACACATAAAATAATTTAAATTTGAATGAAATAAATATACAAAATAAACATAAAATAAGGTAAATTTGTAATGAAATATATGAAAAAATACAAATAAAATAATATAAATTTGTATGAAAATATATATACAAATACACATTAAATAGCATGAATTTGTATAAAATTTGTATCAAAATATATGCTTATACACACAATAAAATAACGTAATTTTTTTATGAAAATGTATATACAAAATACATATAAAATAACTTAAATACGTAGAAAAATATATATACAAAAAACACAAAATAATGTAAATATGTATGAAAATATATAAACAAATACACATATAATAATGTAAATCTGGATAAAATATATATACAAAATGAACATTAAATAATGTAAATATGTATAAAAAAATATATACAAAAAACACATAGAATAATGTTAAATCGTATCAAAATAAATAAAGAGAATATCAATAAAATAATGTAAATTTGCATGAAAATAAAGATGCAAAATATCCATATAATAACGCATATTTGCCTAAAAATATATATTCAAGAATACATATAAAATAATTAAATTTGTATTAAAATAAATATACAAAATGCACGTACAATAAAGTAAATTTGTATTGAAATAGATATGCAAAATTCACATTAATAATGTAAATTTGTATCAAAATATATATACGAATACTCATAAAATAGAGTAAATTTCTATGAAAATATACATACAAAATAGATATACAAAAAACACATATAACTAGTTAAATTTGTATTTAAATACATGTACAAAAAACACATCAAATAATGTAGATTTGTATGAAATGAAAACAAATACATTTTATATTAAATATATATATCAATAAAATAATGTAAATTTGTATGAAAATAAAGATGCAAAATACCCTTAAAATAAAGCATATTTTAAATAAAATACATATACAAAAATACACATAGATTAATCAAATTTGTATTAAAATTAATATACAAAATGCACATACAATAAGGTAAATTTGTATTGAAAAAATATGCAAAATACAGATAAAATAATGTAAATTTGTTTCAAAATATATATACGAATACACATAAAATAACGTAGATTTCTATAGAAATATATATACAAAATACACTTGAAATGATGTAAATACGTATAAAAATATATATACAAAATACACATTAAACAATGTTAATTCGTGTCAAAATAAATAAACAAAATATCATGAAAAGAATGTGTATTTGTATGAAAATAGATATACAAAATACACATAAAATAACCTAAATTTGTATACAACTATAAACAAAAATACACAAAAATAATTTAAACTTGTATGAAAATAAATATACAAAAAACATATAAAATTAGGTAAATTTGTATTGAAATACATATACATATTACACATAAAATAATGGAAATTTCCAAAAATCCAAAAATACGAATTTAGATTATTTCATAGGTATTTTGTATACATATTTTTATACTCATTTACATTATCTAATGTGTGTTTTGTATATATTTTTTTATGCAAACTAATTTTATGTGTCTTTTTGTACATATATTTTTATTGAAACTTAAAACGTTATTTTATGTGTATTTTGTATATGTTTTCTCATACAAATTTACATTATTTAATTAGGTTTTTGTTTATTTATTTTGATACGAATGACTTGATTATTTGTGTATTTTGTAAATATTTTTTCATACGTATTTACATTACTTATTGTGTATTTTGTTTATATATTTTTTTACAAATTTACGTTAATATATGTGTATTTGTTAAAAATATTTTGAAACGAATTTACTTTATTTTATGTAATTTGTATATATATTTTAATTTAAATTTAGCTTATTTTGTGTGTATTTTGTATATCTATTTTCATACAAATTTAATTACTTCTGTGTATTTTTGTATATTGTTTTATACAAATTTACGTTATTTTATGTGCATTTTGTATATTTATATTTATACAAATACACACTCTTTTATTGGTATTTTGTTTATTTATATTTATACGAATTTACATTATTTTATATGTATTTTGTATACATTTTTGATTCGTATTTACTTAATTTTATTTGTATTTTGTATATATATATTTATAGAAATCCACGTTATTTTATGTGTATTCGTATATATATTTTGAAACAAATTTACATTGTTTTATATGTATTTTGCATATCTATTTCAATACAAGATTACCTTATTGTATGGGCATTTTGTATATATATTTTAATACAAATTCAAATATTTTATGCGTATTTTGGTATATATAATTTTATAAAAAATGCGTTATTTTATAGCTATTTTGCATCTTAGTTTTCATACAAATGTACATTATTTTATTAATACTCTGTGTATATATTTTGGTACGATTTTATATTATACTATTTGTGTTTTGTATATATTTTTTTTATACATATTTTCATTAATTAATGTGTATTTTTTATATATATTTTATACAAATTAACGTTATTTTAAGTGTATTTTGTATATGTATTTCAATACAAATTTACCTAATTTTATGTGTATTTTGTATATTTATTTTCATACAAATTTAAATTATTTTTGTGTTTTTTTGTATAAACATATAGAGTAAATTTCTATGAAAATATATATTCAAAATACATATAAAATTATGTAAATAAGTATAAAAATATATATATCAAATACACCTAAAAAAATGAAAATTCGTATCAAAATAAATAAACAAAATTCAGATAAAAGAACGTATATTTATAGGAAAATAAATATACAAAATACACATAAAAAAACCAAAATTTTAATAAAAATATATACAAAAAAACAAAAAAATAAATTTCAATTTGTATGAAAATAGATATACAAAATACACATATAATTAGTTAAATTTGTATTTAAATACATGTACAAAATACACATAAAATAATGTAAATTTGTATGAAATGAAAACAAATTCACATAAAATAACGTACATTTGTATAAAATAGATATACAAAATATACATAGAATAATGTAAAATCGTATAAAAATAAATACACAGAATATCAATACAATAATGTAATTTTGTATGAAAATAAAGATGCAAAATACCCATAAAATAAAACATATTTTTTTAAAAATACATATACAAAAATACACATAGAATAATTAAATTTGTATTAAAATTAATATACAAAATGCACGTACAATAAGGTAAATTTGTATTGAAAAAATATACAAAATGCACATAAAAGTGTAAATTTGTTTAAAAATCTATATACGAATACACATAAAATAACATAGATTTCTATAGAAATATATATACAAAATACACATGAAATGATGTAAATACGTATAAATATATATATATATATATATATATATATATATATATATATATATATATATATATATATATATATATATATATATATATATATATATATATATATATATATATATATATATATATATATATATATATATATATATATATATATATATATATATATATATATATATATATATATATATATATATATATATATATATATATATATATATATATATATATATATATATATATATATATATATATATATATATATATATATATATATATATATATATATATATATATATATATACAAAATACACATTAAATAATTTAAATTCTCGTCAAAATAAATAAACAAAATATCAATAAAAGAATGTGTATTTGTATGAAAATAGATATACAAAATACTCATAAAATAACCTAAGTTTGTATAAAACTATATACAAAAATACACAAAAATAATTTAAATTTGTATGAAAATAAATATACAAAATACACATAAAATTAGATAAATTTGTATTGAAATACATAAACAAAATACACATATAATAATGGAAATTTGAATGAAAATATGTAAACATATACACTTAAAATAACGTAAATTTGTATCAAATATATATACAAATAACACATTAAATAATGTAAATATGTATAAAAAAGTATATACAAAAAACAAACAGAATAATGTAAAATCGTATCAAAATAAATACACCGAATATTAATAAAATAATGTAAATTTGTATAAAAATAAAGATGCAAAATTCCCATAAAATAGCGCATTTCTTATAAGAATATATATACCAAAATACACATAAAATATTTAAATTTGTATTGAAATAAATATACAAAATGCACATACAATAAGGTAAATTTGTATTGAAAGAGATATGCAAAAATACATATAAAACAATGTAAATTTGTTTCAAAATATATATACGAATACAAATAAAAAAAAAACGTAGATTTCTATAAAAATATAGATACAAAATACACATAAAATTAAGTAAATACGTATAAAAAAATGTATACAAAATACACATAAAATAATGTAAATTCGAATTAAAATAAATAAACAAAATACCAATAGAAGAATGTGTATTTGGATAAATATAAATATACAAAATACACATACAAAATAAACATAAAATAAGGTAGATTTGTAATAAAAAAATATGTACAAAATACACAAAAAATAATGTATGTTAATGTGTATTCGCATATATATTTTGAAACAAATTTACATTATTTTATATGTATTTTGCATATCTATTTCAATACAAATTTACCTTATTGTATGTGCATTTTGTATATTTATTTTGATACAAATTCAAATATTTTATGTGTATTTAGGTATCAATAATTTTATAAAAAATGCGTTATTTTATAGGTATTTTGCATCTTAATTTTCATACAAATTTACATTATTTTATTAATATTCTGTGCATATATTTTGATACGATTTTACATTATTCTATTTGTGTTTTGTATATATTTTTTTATACATATTTACATTATTTAATGTGTATTTTTTATATATATTTCATACAAATTTACGTTATTATATGTGTATTTGTTTATATATTTTCTTTCAAATTTACATTATTTTATGTGTATTTTGTATATGTATTTCAATAGAAATTAACCTAATTTTATGTGTATTTTGTATATTTCTTTTAATACAAATTTAAACTATTTTTGTGTATATTTGTATATAGTTTTATACAAATTTAGGTTATTTTATGTACGCATTTACATTATTTAATGTGTGTTTTGTATATATATTATTATCCAAAGTTACTTTATTTTACGCATATATGCACATAAAATAATGTAAATTTGTATAAAACTATATACAAAAATACACAGAAGTAATTAAATTTGTATGAAAATAGATATACAAAATACACACAAAATAAGCTAAATTTGAATTGAAATATATATACAAAATACATAAAATAAAGTAAATTCGTTTCAAAATATTTTTAACAAATACACATATAATAACGTAAATTTGTAAAAAAAAATATATAAACAAAATACACATTAAGTAGTGTAAATACGTATAAAAAATATTAACAAAATACATAAATAATCAAGTCATTCGTATCAAAATAAATAAACAAAAAACTAATTAAATAATGTAAATTTGTATGAGAAAACATATACAAAATACATATAAAATAACGTTTTAATATTTAAATACAAATTTAACTTATTACAATATTATATATACAATATTATTACAAAATATACATAAAATAACGAAAATTTATATAAAAATTTATACAAAAAAAACACAAAAATAATTTCAATTTGTTTGAAAATAGATATACAAAATACACATATAATTAGTTAAATTTGTCTTTAAATACATGTACAAAATACATATAAAATAATGTAAATTTTAATGAAATGAAAACATAAACATAAAATAACGTACATTTGTATAAAATATATATACAAAATACACATAGAATAATGTAAAATCGTATCAAAATAAGTACACAGAATATCAATAAAATAATTTAAATTTGTATGAAAACAAAGATGCAAAATACCCACCTAAAATAGAGTAAATTTCTATGAAAATATACATACACAATACATATCAAATGATGTAAATAAGTATAAAAATATATATATCAAATACACCTAAAATAATGTAAATTCGTATCAAAATAAATAAACAAAATTCCGATAAAAAACGTATATTTGTAGGAAAATAAATACCGAAAATACACATAAATTAACGAAAATTTGTATAAAAATATTTACAAAAAAAAATAATATCAATTTGTATGAAAATAGATATACAAAATATACATATAATTGGTTAAAATTGTATTTAAATACATGTACAAAATACACGTAAAATTATGTAAATTTGTATGAAATGAAAACAAATACACATAAAATAACGTACATTTATATAAAATATATATATACTAAATACACATAGAATAATTTAAAATCGTATCAAAATAAGTACACAGAATATCAATAAAATAATTTAAATTTGTATGAAAATAAAGATGCAAAATACCCATAAAATAAAGCATTTTTTTTTTTAAATACATATACAAAAATACACACAGAATAATTAAATTTGTATTAAAATTAATATACAAAATGCATATATAATAAGGTTAATTTGTATTGAAAAAATACGCAAAATACACCTAAAACAGTGTAAATTTATTTCAGAAAATATATACGAATACATATAAAATAACGTTGATTTCTATAGGAATATATATACAAAATACACATGAGATGATGTAAATACGTATAAAAATATATATACAAAATACACATTAAATAATGTAAATTCGCGTCAAAATAAATAAACAAAATATCAATAAAAGAATGTGTATTTGTATGAAAATAGATATACAAAATACACATAAAATAACCTAAATTTGCATCAAACTATATTCAAAAATACACAAAAATATTTTAAATTTGTATGAAAATAAATATACAAAATACACATAAAATTAGGCAAATTTGTATTGAAATACATATACAAAATACACATAAAATAATGTAAATTTGAATGAAAATACATAAACAAATACACTTAAAATAACGTAAATTTGTATAAAAAAATATATACAAAACACAAATAGAATAATGTAAAATCGTATCAAAATAAATACACAGAATATTAATAAAATAATGTAAATTTGTATGAAAATAAAGAGGCAAAATACCGATAAAATAACGCATTTTTTTTTTTTAAATATATATACCAAAATACACATAAAAAAATTAAATTTGTATTAAAATAAATATATAAAAAACACATACAATAAGGTAAATTTGTATTGAAATAGATATGCAAAATACATATAAAACAATGTAAATTTGTTTCAAAATATATATACGAATGCACATAAAATAACGTAGATTTCTATAAAAATATATATTCAAAATACACATAAAATGAAGTAAATACGTATAAAAAAATGCATTCAAAATACACATAAAATAATTTAAATTCGTATCAAAATAAATAAACAAAATACCAATAAAAGAATGTGTATTTGTAATACACATATAATTAGTTAAATTTGTATTTTAATACATGTACAAAATACACATAAAATTATGTAAATTTGTATGAAATGAAAACAAATACACATAAAATAACGTACATTTGTATAAAATATATATACAAAATACACATAGAATAATGTAAAACCGTATCAAAATAAGTACACAGAATGTCAATAAAATAATTTTAATTTGTATGAAAACAAGGATTCAAAATACCCATAAAATAAAGCATATTTAAAAAAAAATACATATACAAAAATACACATAGAATAATTAAATTTGTATTAAAATTAATATACAAAATGCACATACAATAAGGTAAATTTTGTATTGAAAAAATACGCAAAATACACATAAAACAGTGTAAATTTGTTTCATAATATATATACGAATACACATAAAATAACGTTGATTTCTATAGGAATATATATTACAAAATACACATGAAATGATGTAAATACGTATAAAAATATATATACAAAATACACATTAAATAATATAAATTCGCGTCAAAATAAATAAACAAAATATCAATAAAAGAATGTGTATTTGTATGAAAATAGATATTCAAAATACACATAAAATAACCCAAAATTTGTATCAAACTATATACAAAAATACACAAAAATATTTTAAATTTGTATGAAAATAAATATACAAAATACACATAAAATTAGGTAAATTTGTATTGAAATACATATACAAAATACACATAAAATAATGTAAATTTGAATGAAAAGACATAAATAAATACACTTAAAATAACGTAAATTTGTATAAAAAATATATACAAAACACAAATAGAATAATGTAAAATCGTATCAAAATAAATACACAGAATACTAATAAAATAATGTAAATTTGTATGAAAATAAAGAGGCAAAATACCCATAAAATAACGCATTTTTTTATTTATAAAAATATGTATACCAAAATACACATAAAAAAATTAAATTTGTATTAAAATAAATATATAAAAAACACATACAATAAGGTAAATTTGTATTGAAATAGATATGCAAAATACATATAAAACAATATAAATTTGTTTTAAAATATGTATACGAATACACATAAAATAACGTAGATTTCTATAAAAATATATATACAAAATACACATAAAATGAAGTAAATACGTATAAAAAAATGTATACAAAATACACATAAAATAATGTAAATTCGTATAAAAAAATATAAAAAAATACCAATAAAAGAATGTGTATTTGTATAAATATAAATATACAAAATACACATAAAATAACGTAAATTTATATAAAACTATATACAAAAATACACAGAAGTAATTAAATTTGTATGAAAATAGATATACAAAATAAGGTAAACTCGTATCAAAATCAATAAACAAAATTCAGATAAAAGAACGTATATTTGTAGAAAAATAAATATACAAAATACACATAAAATAACGAGAATTTGTATGAAAATATATACAAAAATAAACAAAAATAATTTCAATTTGTATGAAAATAGATATACAAAATACACATATAATTAGTTAAATTTGTCTTTAAATACATGTACAAAATACACATAAAATAATGTAAATTTGTAAGAAATTAAAACAAATACACATAAAATAACGTACATTTGTATAAAATATATAAAAAATACAAATAGAATAATGTTAAATCGTATCAAAATAAATACACAGAATATCAATAAAATAACGTAAATTTGTATGAAAATAAAGGTGCAAAATACCCATAAAATTAAGCATATTTTTATAAAAATATATATACAAAAAAACACATTCAATAATTAAATTTGTATTAAAAGTAATATACAAAATGCACATACAATACGGTAATTATTTTTTTTTAAATATGCAAAATACACATAAGACAATGTAAATTTGTTTCAAAATATATATACGAATACACATAAAATAACGTAAATTTCTATAGAAATATATATACAAAATGCACTTGAGATGCTGTAAATACGTATAAAAATATATATACAAAATAGAAATTAAATAATGTAAATTCGTGTCAAAATAAATAAACAAAATATCAATCAAAGAATGTGTATTTGTATGAAAATACATATACAAAATACACATAAAATAACGTAAATTTGTATAAAACTATGTAAGTTTGTATGAAAATATATAAACAAATACACATAAAATAACGTAAATTTGAATAAAATATATATACAAAATATACATTAAATAATGTAAATATGTATAAAGATATATATATATATAAAATACTTACAGAATAATGTTAAATCGTATCAAAATAAATAAAGAGAATATCAATTAAATAATGTAAATTATGTGAAAATAAAGATGCATAATACCCATATAATAACGCATATTTGCATAAAAATATATATACAAAAATACACATGAACTAATTAAATTTATATTGAAATAAATATACAATAAAGTAAATTTGTATTGAAATAGATATGTAAAATATACATCAATAATGTAAATTTGTATCAAAATATATATACGAATACACATAAAATATAGTAAATTTCTATGAAAATATACATACAAAATACACATAAACTTATGTAAATAGTAAAAAATATATATACCAAATACACCTAAAATAATGTAAATTCGTATCAAAATAAATAAACAAAATTCCGATGAAAGACCGTATAATAATTGTAGGAAAATAAATATACAAAATATACATAAAATAACGAAAATTTGTATAAAAATTTATACAAAAAACAAACAAAAATAATTTCAATTTGTTTGAAAATAGATATACAAAATACACATATAATTAGTTAAATTTGTCTTTAAATACATGTACAAAATACATATCAAATAATGTAAATTTTTATGTGCATTTTTGTACATATATTTTTATAGAAACTTAAAACGTTATTTTATGTGTATTTTGTATATGTTTTCTCATACAAATTTACATTATTTAATTAGTTTTTTGTTTATTTATTTTG
The DNA here is from genome assembly GCF_024679095.1 of Eriocheir sinensis. NCBI lineage: Eukaryota > Metazoa > Arthropoda > Malacostraca > Decapoda > Varunidae > Eriocheir > Eriocheir sinensis. Next base: position 103,493 of record NW_026111626.1, on the reverse strand, counting down.
ATACGAATGACTTGATTATTTGTGTATTTTGTAAATATTTTTTTTATACGTATTTACATTACTTAATGTGTATTTTGTTTATATATTTTTTTACAAATTTACGTTATTATATGTTTATTTGTTACAAATATTTTGAAAACGAATTTACTTTATTTTATGTATTTTGTATATATATTTCAATTCAAATTTAGCTTATTTTGTGTGTATTTTGTATATCTATTTTCATACAAATTTAATTACTTCTGTGTATTTTTGTATATAGTTTTATTCAAATTTACGTTATTTTATGTGCATTTTGTATATTTATATTTATACAAATACACATTCTCTTATTGGTATTTTGTTTATTTATATTTATACGAATTTACATTATTTTATGTGTATTTTGTATACATTTTTGATTCGTATTTACCTAATTTTATTTGTATTTTGTATATATATATTTATAGAAATCTACGTTATTTTATGTGTAATCGTATATATATTTTGAAACAAATTTACATTGTTTTATATGTATTTTGCATATCTATTTCAATACAAATTTACCTTATTGTATGTGCATTTTGTATATTTATTTTAATACAAATTCAAATATTTTATGTGTATTTTGGTATATATAATTTTATAAAAAATGCGTTATTTTATAGGTATTTTGCATCTTAGTTTTCATAAGATGTACATTATTTTATTAATATTCTGTGTATATATTTTGATACGATTTTATATTATACTATTTGTGTTTTGTATATATTTTTTTATACATATTTTCATTATTTAATGTGTATTTTTTATATATATTTTATACAAATTAACGTTATTTTAAGTGTATTTGTTTATATAATTTCATTCAAATTTACATTATTTTAAGTGTATTTTGTATATGTATTTTATTACAAATTTACCTAATTTTATGTGTATTTTGTATATTTATTTTCATACAAATTTAAATTATTTTTGTGTTTTTTTGTATATACATATAGAGTAAATTTCTATGAAAATATATATTCAAAATACATATAAACTTATGTAAATAAGTATAAAAAAATATATATCAAATACACCTAAAATAATGAAAATTCGTACCAAAATAAATAAACAAAATTCCGATAAAAGAACGTATATTTGTAGGAAAATAAATATACAAAATACACATAAAATTGTGAAAATTTGAATAAAAATATATACTAAAATACACAAAATTAATTTCGATTTGTATGAAAATAGATATACATAATACACATATAATTAGTTAAATTTGCATTTAAATACATGTACAAAATACACATAAAATAATGTAAATTTGTATGAAATGAAAACAAATTCACATAAAATAACGTTCATTTGTATGAAATATATATACAAAATATACATAGAATAATGTAAAATCGTATCAAAATAAATACACAGAATATCAATAAAATAATGTAAATTTGTATGAAAATAAAGATGCAAAATACTCTTAAAATAAAGCATTTTTTATGAAAATACATATACAAAAATACACATAGAATAATTAAATTTGTATTATTTTATATCTACTTTGTATATATATTTTATACGCATTTACATTATTTAATATTTATTTTGAATATATAATTTTATACAAATTCATGGTATTTATGTGTATTTGTATATATATTTCATATAAATTTACATTATTTTATGTATTTTGTACATATATTCATTACAAATTTACCTTATTTTATGTTTATTTTGAATGTGTATTTTGTACATTTATATTTATACAAATACACATTCTTTTATTGGTATTTTGTTTATTTATTTTGATTCGAATTTACATTATTTTATGTGTATTTTGTTTACATTTTTTTATACGTATTTACTTAATTTTATGTGTATTTTTTATATATATTTTTATAGAAATCTACGTTATTTTATGTGTATTCGCATATATATTTTGAAACAAATTTACATTGTTTTATATGTATTTTTGCATATCTCTTTCAATAGAAGTTTACCTTATTGTATGTGCATTTTGTATATTTATTTCAATACAAATTTAAATATTTTATGTGTATTTTGATATATATATATATTTATAAGAAATGCGCTATTTGATGGGAATTTTGCATCTTTATTTTCATACAAATGTACATTATTTTATTAATATTCGGTGTATTTATTTTGATACGATTTTACATTATTCTATTTTTTTATATTTTTTATACATATTTACATTATTTAATGTGTATCTTGCATATATATTTCATACAAATTTATTATCTATTATTTATTTTCATACTAATACACATTCTTTTCATGATATTTTATTTATTTATTTTGACACGAATTTACATTACTTAATATGTATTTCGTATATATATTTTTATACGTATTTACATAATTTCATGTGTATTTTGTATATATATTTCTATAGAAATATACGTTATTTTATGTGTATTCGTATATATATTTTGAAACAAATTTACATTGTTTTATATGTATTTTTGAATATCTCTTTCAATACAAATTTACCTTACTGTATATGCATTTTGTATATTTATTTCAATACAAATTTAAATATTTTGTGTATTTTGGTATATATATTTTTTTTAAAAATGCGCTATTTTATGGGAATTTTGCATCTTTCTTTTCATACAAATTTACATTATTTTGTTGATATTCTCTGTATTTATTTTGATACGATTTTACATTATTCTATTTATTTTTTGTATATATTTTTTTTATACACATTTACATTATTTAATGTGTGTCTTGCATATATATTTTATACAAATTTACGTTATTTAAGTGTATTTGTTTATATATTTTCATTCAAATTTACATTATACATAAATAAACAAAATACCAATAAAAATACACATAAAATAAGGCAAATTTGTAATGAAATATATATACAAAATACACATAAAATAATGTAGATTTGTTTCAACATATATATACGAATACACGTAAAATAACGTAGATTTCTATAGAAATATATATACAAAATACACATGAAATGATGTAAATACGTATAAAAATATATATACAAAATACACATTAAATAATGTAAATTCGTGTCAAAATAAATAAGGAAAATATCAATAAAAGAATGTGTATTTGTCTGAAGATACATATACAAAATACACATAAAATAACGTAAATTTGTATAAAACTATATATAAAAATACACAAAAATAAATTAAATTTGTATGAAAATAAATATACAAAATACACATAAAATTAGGTAAATTTGTATAGAAATACATATACAAAATACACATAAAATAATGTAAATTTGAATGAAAATATATAAACAAATGCACTTAAATTTACGTAAATATGTATAAAATATATATACAAAATACTCATTAAATAATGTAAATATGTATAAAAAAATATATATAGAAAACACAAATAGAATAATGTAAAATCGTATAATAATAAATACACAGAATGTAAATAAAATAATGTAAGTTTGTATGAAAATAAAGATGCAAAATACCCATAAAATAACGCATTTTTTATAAATATACAAAATACACATGAAAGGATGTAAATACGTATAAATATATATATATATATATATATATATATATATATATATATATATATATATATATATATATATATATATATATTTATATATATATATATATATATATATATATATATATATATATATATATATATATATATATATATATATATATATATATATATATATATAAATTTGTATAAAACTATTTACAAAATACACAAAAATAATTTAAATTTGTATGAAAATAAATATACAAAATACACATAAAATTAGGTAAATTTGTATTGAAATACATATACAAAATACACATAAAATAATGTAAATTTGAATGAAAAGACATAAACAAATACACTTAAAATAACGTAAATTTGAATAAAAAAAAATATATACAAAACATAAATAGAATAATGTAAAATCGTATCAAAATAAATACACAGAATATTAATAAAATAATGTAAATTTGTATGAAAATAAAGAAGCAAAATACCCATAAAATAACACATTTTTTTTTATAAATATATATACCAAAATACACACAAAAAATTAATTTGTATAAAAAATAAATATACAAAATACACATACAATAAGGTAAGTCTGTATTGAAATAGATATGCAAAATACATATAAAACAATGTAAATTTGTTTCAAAATATATATACAAATACACATAAAATAACGTAGATTTGTATAAAAATATATATACAAAATACACATAAAATGAAGTAAATACGTATAAAAAAAATGAATTCAAAATATACATAAAATAATGTAAATTCGTATCAAAATAAATAAACAAAATACCAATAAAAGAATGTGTATTTGTATAAATATAAATATATTACTTAATCTGTATTTTGTTTATATATTTTTAAACAAATTTACGTTATTATATGTATTTTTATAAATATTTTGATACAAATTTACATTATTTTATGGATTTTGTATATACATTTCAATTCAAATTTAGCTTATTTTATCTGTATTTTGTATATCTATTTTCATACGAATTTAATTACTTCTGTGTATTTTTGTATATAGTTTTATACAAATTTACGTTATTTTATGTGTAATTTGTATACACATTCTTTTATTGGTATTTTGTTTATTTATTTTGATACGAATTTACATTATTTTATGTGTATTTGTATACATTTTTTTATACGTATTTACTTCATTTTATGTGTATTTTGTATATATATTTTAATACAAATCTTCGTTATTTTATGTGTATTCGTAATATATATTGTGAAACAAATTTACATTGTTTTATATGTATTTTGCATATCTATTTCAATACAGATTTACCTTATTGTATGTGTATTTTGTATATTTATTTTAATACAAATGAATTTTTTCATGTGTATTTTGGTATATATATTTTTTTTAAAAATGCGTTATTTAATGGGTATTTTGCATCTTTATTTTCATACAAATTTACATTGTTTTATTAATATTCTGGTATTTATTTTGATACGATTTTACATTATTCTATTTGTGTTTTGTATATATTTTTTTATACATATTTACAGTATTTAATGTGTATTTTGTATATTTTAAAACAAATTTACGTTATTTTATGCGCATCTGTTAAAATATTTTGATACAAATTTACATTATTTTATGTATTTTGTATATATATTTCAATACAAATTTAGTTTATTTTATGTATGTTTTGTATGTCTATTTTCATTCGTATCAAAATACACATAAAATTAGGTAAATTTGTATTGAAATACATTTACAAAATACACATAAAATAATGTAAATTTGAATGAAAATATATAAACAAATACACTTAAAATAACGTAAATTTGTATAAAATATATATAAAAAATACACATTAAATAATGTAAAAATGTATAAAAAAATATATACAAAACACAAATAGAATAATATGAAATCGTATCAAAATAAATACACAGAATATTAATAAAATAATGTAAATTTGTATGAAAATTAAGATGCAAAATACCCATAAAATAACGCATTTTTTAAAAAAATATTTATACCAAGACACAAATAAAATATTTGAATTTGTATTAAAATAAATATACAAAATGCACATACAATAAGGTAAATTTGTATTGAGATAGATATGCAAAATACATATAAAACCATGTAAATTTTTTTCAAAATATATATACGAATACATATAAAATAACGTAGATTTCTATGAAAATAAATATACAAAATACACATAAAATGAAGTAAATACGTATAAAAAAAGGTATACAAAATACACATAAAATAATGTAAACTCGTATCAAAATAAATAAACAAAATACTAATACAAGAATGTGTATTGTATAAATATAAATATACAAAATACAAATAAAATAACGTAAATTTATATAAAACTATATGCAAAAATACACAAAAGTAATAAAATTTGTGTGAAAATAGATATACAAAATACATGTGTATTTTCTATATTTATTTTCATACAAATTGAAATTATTTTTGTTTATTTTTTTATATATTTTCATACAAATTTTCGTTATTTTATGTGTATTTTGTATATTTATTTTTTCTACAATTATACGTTCTTTTATCTGAATTTTGTTTATTGAATTTGAAACGAATTTACCTTATTTTGTATATCTATTTTCATACAAATTAAAATACTTCTGTGTATTTTTGTATATAGTTTTATATAAATTTACGTTTTTTTATGTGTATTTGCTATATTTATATTTATACAAATACACATTCTTTTTATGGTATTTTTTATATTTATTTTTGATACGAATTTACATTATTTTATGTGTATTTTGTATACTTTTTTTTATACGTATCATCATTATATGTGTATTTTGTATATATATTTTTATAGAAATCTACGTTATTTTATTTGTATTCGTATATATATTTTGAAACAAATTTACATAGTTTTATATGTATTTTTCATATCTATTTCAATACAAATTTACCTTATTGTATGTGTTTTTTATATATTTATTTTAATTTAAATTTAATTTTTTATGTGTATTTTGGTATATATATTTTTATAAATAAATAAAAATGCGTTATTTTATGGGTATTTTGCCTCTTTATTTTCATACAAATTTACATTATTTTATTAATATTCTGTGTATTTATTTTGATACGATTTTACATTATTCTCTTTGTGTTTTGTATATATTTTTTTATACAAATTTACGTTATTTTAAGTGTATTTGATTATGTCTTTTCATTCAAATTTACATTATTTTATGTGTATTTTGTATATGTATTTCAATACAAATTTACCTAATTTTATGTGTATTTTGTATATTTATTTTCATACAAATTTAAAATATTTTTGTGTATTTTTGTATATAGTTTGATACAAATCTAGGTTATTTTATGTGTATTTTGTATATCTATTTTCATACAAATACACATTCTTTTATTGATATTTTTTTATTTATTTTGACGCGAATTTACAGTATTTAATGTGTATTTTGTATATATATTTTTATACGTATTTACATCATTTCATGTGTATTTTGTGTATATATTCCTACAGAAATCAACGTTATTTTATGTGTATTCGTATATATATTTTGAAACAAATTTACACTGTTCTATGTGTATTTTCCGTTTTTTTTTTCAATACAAACTTACCTTATTGTATGTGCATTTTGTATATTAATTTTAATACAAATTTAATTATTCTACGTGTATTTTTGTATATGTATTTTTTAAAAAAATATGCTTTATTTTATGGGTATTTTGCATCTTTATTTTCATACAAATTTAAATTATTTTATTGATATTCTGTGTACTTATTTTGATACGATTTTACATTATTCTATGTATAACAAAAATAAATACAGAAAACACAAAAATAGATATGCAAAATATATATAAACAATGTAAATTTGTTTCAAAATATATATACGAATACACATGAAATAAGGTAGATTTCTATAAAAAATATATATACAAAATACACATAAAATTAAGTTAATACGTATAAAAAATGTATACAAAATACACATAAAATAATGTAAATTAGTATCAAAATAAATAAACAAAATACCAATAAAAGAATGTATATTTGTATAAATATATCTATTTTCATACAAATTTAATTACTTCTGTGTATTTTTGTATATAGTTTTATACAAATTTACGTTATTTTATGTGCATTTTGTATATTTATATTTATACAAATACACATTCTCTTATTGGTATTTCGTTTATTTATATTTATACGAATTTACATTATTTTATGTGTATTTTGTATACATTTTTGATTCGTATTTACTTAATTTTATTTGTATTTTGTATATATATATTTATAGAAATCTACGTTATTTTATGTGTATTCGTATATATATTTTGAAACAAATTTACATTGTTTAATATGTATTTTGCATATCTATTTCAATACAAATTTACCTTATTGTATGTGCATTTTGTATATTTATTTTAATACAAATTCAAATATTTTATGTGTATTTTGGTATATATAATTTTATAAAAAATGCGATATTTTATAGTTTACAAACAAATGTACATTATTTTATTAATATTCTGTGTATATATTTTGATACGATTTTACATTATACTATTTGTGTTTTGTATATATTTTTTTATACATATTTTCATTATTTAATGTGTATTTTTATATATATTTTATACAAACTAACGTTATTTTAAGTGTATTTGTTTATATAATTTCATTCAAATTTACATTATTTTAAGTGTATTCTGTATATGTATTTAAATACAAATTTACCTAATTTTATGTGTATTTTGTATATTTATTTTCATACAAATTTAAATTATTTTTGTGTTTTTTTGTATATACATATAGAGTAAATTTCTATGAAAATATATATTCAAAATACATATAAAATTATGTAAATAAGTATAAAAATATATATATCAAATACACCTAAAAAAAAGAAAATTCGTATCAAAATAAATAAACAAAATTCCGATAAAAGAACGTATATTTGTAGGAAAATAAATATACAAAATACACATAAAATTACGAAAATTTGAATAAAAATATATCCAAAAAAACAAAAAAATAAATTTCAATTTGTATGAAAATAGATATACAAAATACACATATAATTAGTTAAATTTGTATTTAAATACATGTACAAAATACACTTAAAATAATGTAAATTTGTACGTTCTTTTATCGGAATTTTGTTTATTGATTTTGATTCGAATTTTCATTATTTTAGGTGTATTTGATATATATATATATATATATATATATATATATATATATATATATATATATATATATATATATATATATATATATATATATATATATATATATATATATATATATATATATATATATATATATATATATATATATATATATATATATATATATATATATATATATATATATATATATATATATATATATATATATATATATATATATATATTTAATTCGATAAGAATTTAGATTATTTCATAGGTATTTTGTATACATATTTTTATACGAATTTACATTATTTAATGTGTGTTTTGTATATATAATTTTATGCAAATTTACTCTATTTTATGTGCATTTTTGTACATATAATTTTATAGAAATTTCCGTTCTTTTATGTGTATTTTGTATGTGTTTTCTTATACAAATTTACATTTTTTTATTGGTATTTTGTTTATTTATTTTGATACGAATTACATTATTTGATGTGTATTTTGTACATATATTTCATTACAAATTTACCTTATTTTATGCTTATTTTGTATATTTATTTCATTTAATATTAAATTATTTTATGTGTATATTTGTATTTGTATTTACGTTATTTTGTGTATTTTCTATATATATTTCCATCGAAAAATTACATTATTTTATTGGTATTTTGTTAATTTAATTCGATAAGAATTTAGATTATTTCATAGGTATTTTGTATACATATTTTTATACGCATTTACATTATTTAATGTGTGTTTTGTATATATAATTTTATGCAAATTTACTTTATTTTATGTGCATTTTTGTACATATATTTTTATAGAAAGTTCCGTTCTTTTATGTGTATTTTGTATGTGTTTTTTTATACAAATTTACATTATTTAATGTGTATTTTGTTTATATATTTTTATACAAATTTAATTACTTTTGTATATTTTTGTATAAAGTTTAATACAAATTTACGTTATTTTTTGTGTATTTTGTATACAAAATACACATAAAATAATGTAAATTTGAAAGAAAATATATAAACAAATACACATATAATAACATAATTTTGTTTGAAATATATATACAAAAGACACATTAAATAATGTAAATATGTATAAAAAATATATATACAAAACACAAATAGAATAATGTAAAATCGTATCAAAATATATACACAGAATATTAATAAAATAATGTAAATTTGTATAAAAATTAAGATGCAAAATACCTATAAAATAACGCCTTTTTTTTTAAATTATAGATACCAAAATACACATAAAATGTTTGAATTTGTATTAAAATAAATATACAAAATGCACATACAATAAGGTAAATTTGTATTGAAATAGATATGCAAAATACATATAAAATAATGTAAATTTGTTTCAAAATATATACACGAATACATATAAAATAACGTAGATTTCTATAAAAATATGTATACAAAATAAACATAAAATTAAGTAAATACGTATAAAAAAATATATAAAAAATACACATAAAATAATGTAAATTCGTAAAAATATAAATAAACAATATACCAATAAAAGAATGTGTATTTGTATAAATATAAATATACAAAATAAACATAAAATAAAGTAAATTTATAGAAAACTATATACATAAAATAACGCAAATTTCTTTAAAAATATATGTACAAAAATTAACATAAAATAAATTTGCATAAAAATATATATACAAAACACACATTAGATAATCTTTGTTTTCATTTTTACATTACTTTATTGATATTCTGTACATTTATATTGATACAATTTTACATTATTCTAGGTGTATTTTGTATATATTTTCCTTACATATTTACAATATTTTATGTGTATTTTGTATATATATTTTCATAAAAAATTACGTTATTTTATTGTGTGTATTCGTAAATATTTTGATACAAATTTTATACAAATTCATGTTATTTTATGTGTATTTGTATATATATTTTTATTCAAATTTATATTGTTTTATGTGTATTTTTACATATATTTCATTACAAATTTACCTTATTTTATGTTTATTTTTATATTTATTTCTTTTAATTTCAAATTATTTTATGTGTATATTTGTATTTGTATTTAGGTTATTTTATGTGTATTTTCTATATATATTTTCATCCAAAATTACATTATTTTATTGGTATTTTCTTAATTTAATTTGATGCGAGTTTAGACTATTTCATAGGTATTTTGTATACATATTTTTTTACTCATTTACATTATCTAATGTGTGTTTTGTATATATATTTTTATGCAAATCTACTTTATTTTATGTGCATTTTTGTACATATATTTTTATAGAAATTTGCGTTATTTTATGTGTATTTTGTATATGTTTTCTCACACAAATTTACATTATTTCAAAATATATATACGAATACACATAAGAAAACGCAATTTTCTATAAAAATATATATAAAAAATACATACAAAAATACACATAATAATATAAATTTGTATGAAAATAAATATACAAAATACACATAAAATTAGGTAAATTTGTATTGAAATACATATACAAAATACACATAAAATAATATAAATTTGAATGAAAATATATAAACAAATACACTTTAAATAACGTAAATTTGTATAAAATATATATACAAAATACACATTAAATAATGCAAATATGAATGAAAAAATATATACAAAAGACAACTAGAATAGGGTAAAATCGTATCAAAATAAATACACAGAATATTAATAAAATAATGTAAAATTGTATGAAAATGAAAATGCAAATACCCATAAAATAACGCATTTTTTAGAAAATATATATGTACCAAAATACACATAAAATATTTAAATTTGTATTAAAATAAATATACAAAATGCACATTCATTAAGGTAAATTTGTATTGAAATATATATGCAAAATACATATAAAACTATGTAAATTTGTTTAAAAATATATATACGAATACACAAAATAACGTAGATTTCTATAAAAATATATATACAAAATACACATAAAATTAAGTAAATACGTATTAAAAAAAGGAATACAAAATACACATCTAAATTTGTATGAAAATATATACAAAATACACATAAAATAACATGAATTTGTATAAAATTTGTTTCAAAATATATACGAATACACACAAGAAAATAACGTAAATTTTTATGAAAATGTATATACAAAATTCACATAAAATAATTTAAATACGTAGAAAAGTATATATACAAAACACACATAAAATAATGTAAATTCGTATCAAAATAAATAGACAAAATTCCAATAAAAGGGTGAATATTTGTAGGAAAATATATATACAAAATGCAAATAAAATAACAAATTTTTTTATAAAAATATATACAAAAATACACAAAAATAAGTTAAACTAGTTTGAAAATAGATATGCAAAATACACATAAAATTAGGCAAATTTGTATTGAAATACATATACAAAATACACATAAAATAATGTAAATTTGTATGAAAATATATAAAGAAATACACATAAAATAACGTATATTTGGATAAAATATATATACAAAATAGACATTAAATAATGTAAATATGTATAAAAAAAATATATATATACAAAATACACATAAAATAATATTAACTCGTATAAAAATAAATGAACAAAATATCAATAAAATAATGTAAATGTAATAAAAATAAATATACAAAAATACACATGAAATAATTAAATTTGTATTAAAATAAATGTAAAAATTCACATACAATAAAGTAAATTTATATTAAAATAGATATGCAAAATACACATAAATAATGTAAATTTTTATCAAAAGATATATACGAATACACATAAAATAGAGTAAAATTCTATGAAAATATGCATACAAAATACATATATAATGATGTAAATAAGTAGAAAAATATATATACCAAATACCCCTAAAATAATGTAAATTCGTATCAAAATAAATAAACAAAATTCCGATAAAATAACGAATATTTTTTGGAAAATAAATATACAAAATACACATAAAATAGCAAAAATTTGTATAAAAATATATACACAAAAAAAAATCAATTTGTATGAAAATAGATATACAAAATACACATATTATTAGTTAAATTTGAATTTAAATACATGTACATAATACACATAAAATAATGTAAATTTGTATGAAATGAAAACAATTACATATAAAATAACGTACATTTGTATATATATACAAAATACATCGAATAATGTAAAATCGTATCAAAACAAATACACAGAGTATCAATAAAATAATGCAAATTTGTATGAAAATAAAGATGCAAAATACCCATAAAATAAAGCATATTTTTATAAAATTACATAAACAAAAATATACGTAGAATAATTAAATTTGTATTAAAATTAATATACAAAATGCACATACAATAAGGAAAATTTGTATTGAAAAAATATGCAAAATACACATAAAACAGTGTAAATTTGTTTCAAAATATATTTACAAACACACATAAAATAACGTAGATTTCTATAGAAATATATATACAAAATACACATGAAATGATGTAAATACGTATAAAAATATATATACAAAATACACATTAAATAATGTAAATTCGCGTCAAAATAAGTAAACAAAATATCGATAAAAGAATGTGTATTTGTATGAAAATAGATATACAAAATACACATAAATTAACCTAATTTTGTATAAAAATATATACAAAAATACACAAAAAATTATTTAAACTTGTATGAAAATAAGTATACAAAATACACATAAAATTAGGTAAATTTGTTTAAATACGTATACAAAATACACATAAAATAATGTAGATTTGAATGAAAATACATAAACAAATACACTTAAAATAACGTAAATTTGTATGAAATATATATTCAAAATACAAACTAAATAATATAAAAATATATAAAAAAAATATATAGAAAACACAAATAGAATATTGTAAAATTGTATCAAAATAAATACTCAGAATATTAATAAAATAATGTAAATTTGTATGAAAATAAAGAAGAAAAATACCCATAAAATAACACATTTTCTTATAAAAATATATATACCAAAATACACATAAAAAATTTAAATTTATGTTAAAATAATTATACAAAATACACATACACTAATTTAAATTTGTATTGAAATAGATATGCAAAATACATATAAAACTATGTACATTTGTTTAAAAAATGTATACGAATACACATAAAATAACGTACATTTCTATGAAAATATATACAAAATACACGTAAAATGAAGTAAATACGTATAAAAAATGTATACAAAATACACATAAAATAATGTAAATTCGTATGAAAATAAATAAACAAAATACCAATAAAAGAATGTATTTGTATAAATATAAATATAAAAATACGCATAAAATAACGTAAATTTATATAATACTTTTATGTGTATTATGTATATTTATATTTATACAAATACACATTCTTTTATTGGTATTTGTTTATTTATTTGATACAATTTACATTAATTTATATGTATTTTGTATTCATTTTATATTTATTTTAATACAAATTTATTTTTTTTTTATATGTTTTTATATATTTTATAAATAAAAAAGTGATTTTACATTATTCTATTTTATATATATTTTATACAAATTTATTTTTATTGTATTTGTTCATGTATTTTCATTCAAATTTACATTATTTTATGTGTATTTTGTATATGTAAATACAAATTTACCTAATTTTATGTGTATTTTGTATATTTATTTTCATACAAATTTAAATTATTTTTAAGTATTTTTGTATATATTTTATACAAATTTAGGTTATCTTATGTGTATTTTGTATATTTATTTTCATACAAATACACATTCTTTTTGATATTTTGTTTATTTATTTTGACGCGAGTTTTCATTATTTAATGTGTATTTTGTATATATATTTTATACGTATTTACATCATTTCATGTGTATTTTGTATATATATTCATAGAAATCTACGTTATTTTATGTGTATTCGTTTATATTTTTGAAACAAATTTACACTGTTTTCTGTGTATTTTGCATTTTTTCAATACAAATTTATTATATATGTGCATTTTGTATATTAATTTTATAAATCTAATTATTCTATGTGTATTTTTGTATATATATTTTTATTCAAATATGCTTTAAATTATCGTTATTTTGGATCTTTATTTTCATACAAATTTACATTATTTTATTGATATTCTGTTTATTTAATTTGATACGATTTTACATTATTCTATCTGTATTTTGTATATATATTTTAATACATTTCTACATTATTTAATGTAAATTTTATTTTATGTATTTTTTTTTTATATTTTCATACAAATTTACATTATTTTATGTGTATTTTGTATATGTATATATATATATATATATATATATATATATATATATATATATATATATATATATATATATATATATATATATATATATATATATATATATATATTTATATATATATTTAATGTTTATTTTGTATATATATTTTATCAAAATTTACCTCATTTTATGTATATTTTTTATATATATTTTCCTAAAAATTTACATAATTTTGTGTATTTTTTATATATATTGATACGAATTTGTATAAATATATGTTTATTTTGTATATATATTTTCAAACAAATTCCAATTATTTTTTTGTATTTTGTATATATTTTTATACAAATTCTACTTATTTTATTTGTATTTTGTATATATTTTCCTACAAATATACATTCTTTTATTGGAATTTTGTTTATTTATTTTGATACAATTTACATTATTTCATGTGTATTTGTATATATATTTTCTATGTATTTAAATTATTTTATGTGTATTTTGTATATACATTTTCATAAAATTTACGTCATTTTAATGTGTATTCGTATATATTTTGAAACAAATTTTATACAAATTCATATTATTTTATGTATTTGTATATATATTTTCATACAAATTTATATGTATTTTGTATACATTTTTTATACTTATTTACTTCATTTTATGTGTATTTTGTATATATATTTTATAGAAATCTACGTTACTTTGTGTATTCGTATATATATTTTGAAACAAATTTAAATTGTTTTATGTATTTTGCATATGTATTTCAATACAAATTTACCTTAATGAATGTGCATTTTGTATATTTATTTTAATACAAATTTAAATATTTTATGTGTATTTTATATATATATATATATATATATATATATATATATATATATATATATATATATATATATATATATATATATATATATATATATATATATATATATATATATATATATATATATATATATATATATATTTATGGGTATTTTGCATCTATATTTTCATACAAATTTACATTATTTTACTAATATTCTGTGTATTTATTTTGATACGATTTTACACTATTCTACTTGTGTTTTGTATATATTTTTTTCATACATATTTGCATTATTTAATGTGTATTTTGTGGATATATTTTATATAAATTTACGTTATTTAAAGCTTTTTTTTATATATTTTTATTCAAATTTTCATTATTTTATGCGTATTTTGTATATAAATTTCAATACAAATTTACCTAATTTTATGTGTATTTTGTATGTTTATTTTCATACAAATTTAAATTATTTTTGTGTATTTTTGTATGTATTTTGTATATTTATATTAATACAAATACACATTTTTTTATTGGTATATTGTTTATTTATTTTGATACGAGTTTACATTAAATTATGTGTATTTTGTATACATTTTTTATACGTATTTACCTCATTTTATGTGTATTTTGTATATATATTTTTATAGAAATCTACGTTATTTTTTGTGTATTCGTATATATATTTTGAAACAAATTTACATTGTTTTATATGTATTTTGCATATCTATTTCAATACAGATTTACCTTATTGTATGTGTATTTTGTATATTTATTTTAATACAAATTAATTTTTGTGTGTATTTTTGTAAATATATTTAAAAAAAATGCGTTATTTTATGGGTATTTTGCATCTTTATTTTCATACAAATTTACAATATTTTATTAACATTCTGTGTATTTTTTTGATACGATTTTACATTATTCTATTTGTGTTTTGTATATATATTTTTTATACATATTTACATTATTTAATGAGTATTTTGTATATATATTTTATACAAATTTACGTTAATTTAAGTGTATTTGTTTATATATTTTCATTCAAATTTACATTATTTTATGTGTATTTTGTATATGTATTTCAATACAAAATTACCTAATTTTATGTGTATTTTGTAAATTTATTTACATACAAATTAATCTATTTTTGTGTATTTTTATATATAGTTTTATACAAATTTACGTTATTTTATGTGCATTTTATATATGTATTTTCATACAAATACACATTCTCTTATTGATATTTTCCTTATTTATTTTGTCACGAATTTACATTATTTAATATGTATTTTGTATATATATTTTTATACGTATTTACATCATTTCATGTGTATTTTGTATATATATTTCTATAGAAATCTACGTTATTTTATTGGAATTTTGTATATTTATTTTGTTACGAGTTTACATCATTTTATATGTATTTTGTAAATATATTTTTCTACGTATTTAAATTATTTTATGTATTTTTTATATACAATTTCATAAAAAATTACGTTATTTTATTGTGTGTATTCGTATATATTATGAAACAAATTTTATACAAATTCATGTTATTTTATGTGTATTTGTATATATATTTTCATACAAATTTATATTATTTTATGTGTATTTTTACATATATTTTATTACAAATTTACCTTATTTTATGTTTATTTTGTATATTTATTTCATTCAATTTTAAATTATTTAATGTGTATATTTCTATTTGTACTTAGGTTATTTTATGTGTTTTATATATATAATTTCATCCAAAATTACATTATTTTATTGTTATTTTCTGAATTTAACTCGATACGAATTTAGATTATTTCATAAGTATTTTGTATACATATTTTTATACTCATTTACATTATCTAATGTGTGTTTTGTATATATTTTTTTATGCAAATTAATTTTATGTCCATTTTTGTGCATATATTTTTATAAAAATTTGCGTTATTTTTTTGTATTTTGTATATGTTTTCTCATACAAATCTACATTATTTAATTAGTTTTTTGTTTATTTATTTTGATACGAATGACATGATTATTTGTGTATTTTGTACATATTTTTTTTATACGTATTTACATTACTTAATATGTATTTTGTTTATATATTTTTATACAAATTTACGTTATTATATGTGTATTTGTAAAAAATATTTTGAAACAAATTTACTTTATTTTATGTATTTTGTATGTATATTTCAATTCAAATTTAGCTTATTTTGTGTGTATTTTGTTTATCTATTTTCATACAAATTTAATTACTTCTGTGTATTTTTGTATATAGTGTTATACAAATTTACGTTATTTTATGTGCATTTTGTATATTTATATTGATATAAATACACATTCTTTTATTGGTATTCTGCTTATTTATATTTATACGAATTTACATTATTTTATGTGTATTTTGTATACATTTTCTATTCGTATTTACTTAATTTTATGTGTATTTTGTATATATATTTTTATAGAAATCTACGTTATTTTTTGTGTATTCGTATATATATTTTGAAACAAATCTACATTGTTTTATATGTATTTTGCATATCTATTTCAATACAAATTTACCTTATTGTATGTGCATTTTGTATATTTATTTTAATACAAATTCAAATATTTTATGTGTATTTTGTATATATAATTATTTTATAGGTATTTTGCATCTTAGTTTTCATACAAATTTACATTATTTTATTAATATTCTGTGTATATATTTTGATACGATTTTATATTATACTATTTGTGTTTTGTATATATATTTTTATACATATTTTCATTATTTAATTTGTATTTTTTATATATATTTTATACAAATTATATTTTTATATTTTTTATATATATTTTATACAATTATTTTAAATGTATTTGTTTATATAATTTCATTCAAATTTACATTATTTTAAGTGTATTTTGTATATGTATTTCAATACAAATTTACCTAATTTTATGTGTATTTTATATATTTATTTTCTTACAGATTTAAATTATTTTTGTGTTTTTTTGTATATAGTTTTATACAAATTTAGGTTATTTTATGTGTATTTTCTATATCTATTTTCATACAAATACACATTCTTTTATTGATATTTTGTTTATTTATTTTGACGCGAGTTTACATTATTTAATGGCTTCCTACAAATGAATAGACCATTTATTATTATTATTATTATTTTATTGCTATTTTGTTTATTTATTTTGATACGAATTACATGATTATATGTGTATTTTGTACATGTTTTTTATACGTGTTTACATTATTTAATGTGTATTTTGTTTATATATTTTAAAACAA
Organism: Eriocheir sinensis; assembly: GCF_024679095.1. NCBI lineage: Eukaryota > Metazoa > Arthropoda > Malacostraca > Decapoda > Varunidae > Eriocheir > Eriocheir sinensis. The sequence continues at coordinate 84,457 of NW_026111626.1, read as the reverse complement.
ATTAACGTCAATAATTGTGTATTTTTGTAAATATTTTGATACAAATTTACATTATTTTATGTATTTTGTATATACATTTCAATTCAAATTTATCTTATTTTATTTTTATTTTGTATATATATTTTCATACAAATTTAATTACTTCTGTGTATTTTTGTATATAGTTTTATACAAATTTACGTTATTTTATGTGTATTTTGTATATTTATATTTATACAAATACACATTCTTTTATTTTGATACGAGTTTACATTATCTTATGTGTATTTTGTATACATTTGTTTATACACATAAAATAATGTAAATACGTAAAAATATATATAAAATACACATAAAATAATGTAAATATGTAAAAATATATACAAAATACACCTAGAATAATGTAAAATTGTATCAATATAAATGTACAGAATATCAATAAAATAAAATTGTTCATATTTAAAAAAAAAAAATATATATATATATATATATATATATATATATATATATATATATATATATATATATATATATATATATATATATATATATATATATATATATATATATATATATATATATATATATATATATATATATATATATATATATATATATATATATATATATATATATATATATATATATATATATATATAGAATATATATATATAATATTAATAAAAATATGTATAAATTTGTATAAAATTAAGATGCAAAATACCTATAAAATGACTCATTTTTATAACTGTAAATACAAAATACACATAAAATATTTGAATTTGTATTAAAATAAATATACAAAAGCACATACAATAAGTAAATTTGTATTGAAATAGATATGCAAAATACATAAAATAATGTAAATTTGTTTCAAAATATATATACGAATACACATTAAATAACGTAGATTTCTATAAAAATACATATACATATTACACATAAAATTAAGTAAATACGTATAAAAAAATGTATTAAAAATACACATAAAATAATGCAAATTAGTGCAAATATAAATAAACAAAATACCAATTAAAGAATGTGTATTTGTATAAATATAATTATACAAAATGCTCATAAAATAACGTAAATTTATATAAATCTATATACAAAAATACACAGAAGTAATTAAATTTGTGTGAAAATAGATATATAAAATACACACAAAATAAGCTTAATTTGAATTGAAATATATGTACAAAACACATAAAATAAAGTAAATTTGTATCAAAATAATTTTACAAATACACATATAATTACGTAAACTTCATATAAAAATATAAAAACAAAATACACATTAAATAATGTAAATACGTATAAAAAAATATGTACAAAATATAAAAATAATCATATAATTCGTATCAAAATAAATAAACAAAATACCAATAAAATAATGTAAATTTATATGAGAAAACATATAAAAATACACATAAAATAACATAAAGACAAATATACATTAAATAATTTGAAATTGAATGAAATAAATATTTAAAAAAACAAAACAAATTAATTTCTAATAATGAAATATATGTAAAATAAAATAAAATAAAATGTTGTGAAAATATATACATATACAATACATAAAATAACAATTTGTATAAAATTTGTAACAAATTATATACGAATACACACAATAAAATAAGGTAGATTTTTATGAGAATATATTTACAAAATACACATAAAATAATGTAAATTCGTATCAAAATAAATAAACAAAAATTCCAATAAAAGAATGTATATCTGAAGGAAAATATACATACAAAATACAAATGAAATAACTAAAATTCGTATAAAAAATATATACAAATATACACAAAAATATTTTTAATTTTTTCGAAAATAGATATAGAAAATACACATAAAATTAGGCATATTTGTATTGAAATACATATACAAAACCCACAAAAAATAATATAAATTTGTATGAAAATATATAAACAAATACACATAAAATAACATAAATTTGGAAAAAATATAGATACAAAATATACATTAAATAATTTAAATATGTATAAAAATATATATACAAAATACACATAGAATAAAGTAAAATCGTATCAAAATAAATAAACAGAATATCAATAAAATAATGTAAATTTGTATAAGAAAAAAGATTCAAAATACTCATATAATAACGGATATTTGTATAAAAATATATATATACAAAATATACAAAAATATACAAAATGCACATACAATAAAGTAAATTTGTATTGAAATAGATATGCAAAATACACATAATTAATGTAAATTTGTATCAAAATATATATACGAATACACATAAAATAGAGTAAATTTCTATGAAAATATACATACACAATACATATAAAATGATGTAAATAAGTATAAAAATATATATATCATATACACAAAATAATGTAAATTTGTATGAAAATATATAAACAAATACACATAAAATAACGTTAATTTGGATAAAATATATATAAAATAAACATTAATCGGATTTTTTTATGGGAGGTCGAATGCGTAGCCGTAGGAGGAATCTGACGAGACGATGATCGGTCCAGCATTCAGCGCCCCTCATGGCACGCGTGATGGATACGTCACACACGTCGGAGCTCCGGACTACCACGTAGTCCAGCAAGTGCCAGTGACGAGGTCACACACACACACACACACACACACACACACACACATACACACACACACAGATCGACGCTAAAGTGCACTTGCTCATGTCGTGAGGGTACCTGCTGGCGATTACGAGTCCAACACTTGATCAGTCCGCGGTGAATTACATACTTGTGGCCCAGACCTGACCGAGATCAGATGTGGGTCACGGCGCTCCGAAAGGAGCAGCCAGGGGCCAGACTGTTGGCCACCCCCCTTCCCCTCCATCCCCCTCTCCCTTTTCATCAAAACCCAACACCGTAAGATACTTTTGTGACATCATGGTGACAGACAGTGAGTGCAGTACGTTTGTGGTGCCGTGAAGACACTGAAGAATACATAGAAATAGCCGGTGTGACGTCGACGCGGCCTTACCATCCAACCGACGCCCCAGGTGGCTCCAGGTACACCAGCCCGACCATCATGCTGCTGGGAGAATTCGGTTCAGGTGCAGTGCAGTGTTGAGGCCCGTCACTCAGGTGGACTCATGGTTGGGGCAATCAGCACGCCGCTCAACATACAAGGCAGTGCAGACGATATGGATGTTCCCACGCCTACTGCCGCGCGGTCCACCTCTTTCTATCTTGTCTCACCGGCTGGATAGATTAGCAGGTCGTCGCTAAGCCCATAAGCTGAGTGACGGCCGACATCGCCTCTACCTGCACCCCTGACCTTTTTGACCTGGGGTTGACCTTGGGCTTACATCTGACCCGTCATCCGAAAAACCACACCGCCTCCTACCGCACCAGCGCACTGCATTCCACCACCTCACCTCCCCCCACCACCCCACACCCCAATATCCCTTTCATATTGTACATTTTCCCTTTTTTTTTTTCTATTATATTTCAAAAGTGTATTTGTTACGTGTATATTTTCAGCTTTACAGCTGCTATCATTTAATAAACCGTTTATTATTATTATTATTATTACGTACATTCTCTCAATGTTTCTCAATTATTTCCTGAATGTATCCAAGTTGTTTCTCAACTGCTTCCCGAGCCACTAGGGAAACGTCTGGGATACACTGTTGTCATACAAAGATTCCTGGTGTGGACGCGCCTTAATGTCCTGCCTGCCTGTGCCGTGAGCTGTGTCGGGTGGCGGTTCTCAGTCTGTCAGTCTGAGTTGCCAGTTATGTAAGTGGGGTCTGTCTGTCTGTCTAAATTAGTGACTCTGTCTGTCTGTCTGCTCGTCTGTGTCTTGGTGACTGTCTGGCTGGGCGTCGGTTAGTCTTTTTCTCGGTTACGTCAGGCGACTGTCTGTGTGTTGTAAACTGAACAAATCAGTGACTATTTTTTTCTGTTTTCTTGTCTGGCTGTGTATGTGTTACGGGCTGTGTTGCGTGTCTCTCTCTCTCTCTCTCTCTCTCTCTCTCTCTCTCTCTCTCTCTCTCTCTCTCTCTCTCTCTCTCTCTCTCTCTCTCTCTCTCTCTCTCTCTCTCTCTCTCTCTCTCTCTCTCTCTCTCTCTCTCTCTCTCTCTCTCTCTCTGTTCGTTTTTCAGAAGAGGAAAGTAGAGTGGGAAAGATAAATCAAGGAGGAGAAAGAAAGGAAAGGAGGAACCAGAGACGAGAGAATCAAAGAGGAGAAACGAGAGGAAGAGGAACGAAAGGGAAGGAGATAATTGTATTTTGAGTCGGTCCGAAGCAATGATGTTTTATTTTTTATTTATCATTATTTTATTTATTTATTTTTGCTTCACTTTAATCCCTTCTTCCCGCACCCACATCCTCGGTGCTCCCTGTTCCTTAGTGGGGGAGAGGAAGGGAGGGAAGCAGGGAAGGATGGAACACACACGCACTTATCCTGCATCCTCCACATCATAAAATAAAAACTGATGGTGATTCGAGACTCGCGGCGTTCGAACCCACGAGTGAAGCAACGAACCACCTCAACCATCACACGGGAGCAATCATCTCCACAACACAATCTCCTTAGCCATTAAACACAGGAATATAGAAACCTTGGAGCATCGGAGTATGAGAAGCACACTAGTCTTCCTTCCATTACGTTCAACATGACCAAAATAACCGGTATCCGTTGAAGTGTTTAAGTTCATTCAGTTAGAGTTTCAAGATTCGTCTGTCGCTCTCCACTCGGATGCTAACCCTTCGTCAGTCACCGCGAGAGTTGGAGACAGGAAGGCCGCGTCGTGTCATGTCTTCATATATATTGTGTGTTTTGGTGGCGTGTGGCGTTGGGGAAGGAAGCTGCTGCGGACGGGTAGGGAGGCGGGGGGCACGAGCTGCGCTGGGAAGAAAGGTGAGTGGTCCTTTGTTGGGAGGTGAGCCGAGCGTCCATCATGGGCCAGGAGGGTGGTAGCTGGCCCCTCCAGCCTTCACGCGCAGGTGAGGAAGAAAGCGGGATACAAATATCTACCGCAAACTTTTTAACATGTTTTTTTTTTATTTCATTGATGTAAACGATTTTATGCACAATATTTCAACATGGACTGAACAAATTTGTGATTTGTGTACTATAATCTATCGAATCTTATCTTGAGCCTCTAGGCACGGCTCCCCTGAGCCGCGCTAATGCTGCATCACCCCGTCGCTCTCCCCAGAGGAGCTGTCTCTCTCTCTCTCTCTCTCTCTCTCTCTCTCTCTCTCTCTCTCTCTCTCTCTCTCTCTCTCTCTCTCTCTCTCTCTCTCTCTCTCTCTCTCTCTCTCTCTCTCTCTCTCTCTCTCTCTCTCTCTCTCTCTCTCTCTCTCTCTCTCTCTCTCTCTCTCTCTCTCTCTCTCTTATTTGCGTTATATTTAATATATTTTGCTTGGCTGTGCAGGACGCGAGAGTGAGACTTACGTGAGTCTTCCATGGTGGCGGAAGGGTGAATGGTGCGGCGCCATCACATGAGCCGCGTTGCCAAGTGAAATGGAAGGTTTACAGAGTCGCTGTCTTTCCCTCAAATACCAGGCCTCTCATAACACCATGCAGTCGTATTATATATATATATATATATATATATATATATATATATATATATATAGATATATATAGATATATATATATATATATATATATATATATATATATATATATATATATATTCCATAAATAAATAACGTACAGACTAACTGTGAGACAGATGGTGACGGCGGTGATAGTGGTGGTGGTGATGGTGGTGATAGTGGTGGTGGTGATGGTGGTGATAGTGGTAGTGGTGGTGAAAGTGATGATTTCGGAAGGTTGTATTGGTGGTGGCGATGGTAATGGTGATGCTGGAACTCGGGCGCCTGAAGGTCATGGTGGTGATGGAGGTTGTGATGGTGATGATGGTGACAATGATGACGATAGTGGTGATGATGATGGCAGCTTGTGTTCATCGCTGAAAAAGTCGTGATGATGGTAGTTGGAGACATGGTGATGATGGTGACAATGATGAAGATAGTGGTGATGATGGTGGCAGCTTGTGTTCATCGCTGAAATAGTCGTGATGATGGTAGTGGGAGACATTGTGATGATGGTGACAATAATGAAGATAGTGGTGATGATGGTGATAGCTTACCATAGTGGAGGTAGTGGTGGTGATGGTGATGGTAGTGTTGAAGATGATGACAATGAAGTGGTGATGGTAGTAATAGAGGTGATGATTGTAGTGATGCAGACGATGATGACAATGATGATGAGGGTGGTGGTGGTGGTGGTGGTGGTGGTGAGGCAACCCATTGTCCTTTTTACCTTGACATAAATTGACGAACGAAGATTGGACTACATTTTCTCGGTCATTATCACATGAAAAAGAATATCAAAACAGAAGGTTACGCAAAGCCTTAGCCGCCAAGCATCACGTGTAAAGAGTATGCCTGTATTCCCTCGCAGAATATTACTCCTGCATGCACTCATTGCCGTGACTATTGATCTTGCGCCGCCATCTCCCTGCAAACTGTCGAATCTCACCAGGTTAGGAAGCATCAACGCCACCCTTCGCCTGAGTACATTCGAGGTGGGGATTTTAAACCTCCCAAACTTAATCGTACTTTTCCCTCCCTTGTTTGTGTGTCAGACTTCGAAGGGGGAGGAGGAGGATTGATTCAACATTCCTTGCTTAGTTCTTTCTTCGTGCGACGGCCCACACTTAATCGTGCTTCTCCTTCCCTTGTTCGTCTGGCAGTCTTCGAAGGAGGAGGAGGAGGATTGATTCAACATTCCTTGCTTAGTTCTTTCTTCGTGCGACGGCCCATACTTAATCGTGCTTCTCCTTCCCTTGTTCGTCTGTCAGTCTTCAGAGGAGGAGGTGGAGGAGGAGGATTGATTCAGCAGTTCTTGCTTAGTTCTTTTTTCGTGCCTGCCTTCTGTTTGTATACTCTAGATTACCAGAATTACTTTCATGATTAAGAGTACCAAATTAAACAAGCACAAATATTTAAAAGCTGTAAACTACAGGAAAAACTAGTATAGTCGAGGTTACCAGGATTACCTTCAAGATCAAGATGATGTAACAGGACTCAATCGCAAATTTCCAAAAGTGGGTAAAGTATAGCAAAAGTCTGGGCGCGGCCGTCTGGTGGGTCAGCCTCCGTTAGAGCGTCAAGTCATGGAAGTGAAGGGTCAAGGCCAGGCGGTTCGAATCCCTGTGGCGCCGCGTTCGTCAGGAAGAGCTTCAACACCCCGATCCTCAACCCCCGAAATAGCGATCCCATATAAACAGGAGTAAAAGCTGTCAAGAGAAAAGAGAAAAGGAAATATTGTAAAGTTTTGCTTATATCTGCGTCCCTGGAGTCGGTTATGTAATGTAGGTTTGGATCCTGGTGGAAAATGGTGCGTCACGAGAGAGGACGCCATAGTTATACCGTTGCTGGCATAACCTCTACGTTAGTGTATTGTTTCTCGTGCATGCGTACCAGGAGTTGGTGTTATGTAATGTAGTTTTGGATCCTGTTGGAAAATGGTGCGTCACGAGAGAGGACGCCAGAGATATCCTGTTGCTGGCGCATTCTCTCCTTGATTTTATTTTGGCTCGTATCTACGTCCCAGGAGTCGGTGTTATGTAATGCAGTTTTGCCTCCTGCTAGAAAATGGTGCGTTACGGAATTGCTGACTCCTGAGAGATCCATTGCTGCCACGCACTCTACTTTATTTTGGCTGACCGATGCGTCCCAGGAGTTGATGCTACTTAAAGCAGCGTTGGATCCTGTTGAAAATGGTGCGTTACGAGATTGATGATGCTTGAGATATCCTGTTGCTGGCACTGTCTCTACTTTGTTCTAGTTTAGCCCATTCGGGTTACGGAATTCAATCTGCCGCCCTGTTAGGTAACGCTATTTTCTGTGTTTTGTTGTTGTTGTTGTGAGAAGTACATGTAGGTTTTCAAAAAATTATTCAGGCACCCCAAAAATAATAATCGTGTGTTCGCTTTTTGTAAATCTTAAGGCAGTCTAATGTTTTTTTTGTATCACCTATTTATTTATTTATTTACTTAATGCATTCCATTGACGTCTCTTCACATCCACACACTTAAGTTTCTCTCCTCGCTCTCAAAATGGAAAGAAAAAACTACAAAACCTGCCACTGGTCTAAACTTATCTTTCTATTATTTTTTTGTTTCATCCCGAGTGCACAAACAGGTGACGGAAGCAAGGAATGTTGAACTAAGCCCGAGCCGTTTACCGCCGCCTCTAATGAACTCGGCGAAGACTGGCGTTTATATTTCCTAACCTGACAAGATTCAACATTACATTTTGTTTAGCAATTGTACTCTCGCTAGGAACACAGGAGGAGGAGGAGGAAGAGAGAGAGAGAGAGAGACAGAGAGAGACATGAGAGAGAGAGAGAGAGAGAGAGAGAGAGAGAGAGAGAGAGAGAGAGAGAGAGAGAGAGAGAGAGAGAGAGAGAGAGAGAGAGAGAGAGAGAGAGAGAGAGAGAGAGAGAGAGAGAGAGAGAGAGAGAGAGAGAGAGAGAGAGAGAGAGAGAGAGAGAGAGTAAAGGTCCATATCTCTTAAATAATCACAGAAAAATCCTATAATGTGTTCTACCTCGACTCTCGCTTATGTTCTTTACCTGTTTGTCCGTAGTCACCCGCCGCGGCCCACCTGTGATTAGCTCCCTACCGCCGCGTCCTCAGGTGCGCGCGTGCTACATATCACCTTGGCCTTGCTACACGCCTTCCTCTCCGCCCTTCGTTATAACGGGAACCAGAACAGGATTTGCATTTATCGCTGATTTGTGATAGTTCGAAATCAGTAGGATATAGATAAACTTCTCAATCAGTAGGATATATATAAACTTCTCAATCAGTAGGATATATATAAACTTCTCAATCAGTAGGATATATATAAACTTCTCAATCAGTGGGATATAGATAAACTTCTCAATCAGTAGGATATATATAAACTTCTCAATCAGTGGGATATAGATAAACTTCTCAATCAGTAGGATATAGATAAACTTCTCAATCAGTGGAATATAGATAAACTTCTCAATCAGTAGGATATAGATAAACTTCTCAATCAGTAGGATATAGATAAACTTCTCAATCAGTAGGATATATATATAAACTTCTCAATCAGTAGGATATAGATAAACTTCTCAATCAGTGGGATATAGATAAACTTCTCAATCAGTAGGATATATATAAACTTCTCAATCAGTAGGATATAGATAAACTTCTCAATCAGTGGGATATAGATAAACTTCTCAATCAGTAGGATATAGATAAACTTCTCAATCAGTAGGATATAGATAAACTTCTCAATCAGTAGGATATAGATAAACTTCTCAATCAGTAGGATATAGATAAACTTCTCAATCAGTAGAATATAGATAAACTTCTCAATCAGTGGGATATAGATAAACTTCTCAATCAGTGGGATATAGAAAAACTTCTCAATCAGTAGGATATATATAAACTTCTCAATCAGTAGGATATAGATAAACTTCTCAATCAGTGGGATATAGATAAACTTCACCTCGGCGTCTACGTTTTCTCCCCCGCGGTGCACCTCTGACCGCCCTCTTCTCTTCTTGCATTCTTTGTTTTCTTCGCATTATTGTTTTCGTTATTCTTCCTCCTCTTAATTATTTTCTTCCACCAGCTCTTTCTCGCGTTCTCCCTCTTCTCTTCCTCCCAGATCCGTTTTTTCTCTCCTACCTTCTACTTTTATCTACCATTCTCTCTCGTTCTTCTTCCCTCCAGTAACTCTTTTTCCCTTCTAGTTTCTGTAGTCAAGAGCGCGGCTATAGCAGGAATAAGTTTTTGGAAGAAGGGTTTGTGGATAGAAAGAACAGCATTGCCACGCTTCATGTCTCTTATTTTCATTTTTCGTCATCTTTCTCTGCTTCTCTTTTGGTTAGTTCTTCAACCGTTTTTACATTAACCTTTTTTTTTCCTCACTTCCACCTCTTTATTTTATCCACATTTCTCCCTTCGTCCTCTTCCTCCTCCTCCTTCTCCTCCTCCACCTCGCCCTTCTCCACCTCATCTTCATTGTCGCCATTCTGCAATCCTCTTTTAACCAATCTCTTGCCTCTCTCTCTCCCTCTTTTCCTCCTTCTCCTGTTCCTCCTCCTCATATTATCTTCTCATCAACCCCTTCCCACCTCCTTCCGTCTCATTTTCCTCCTACCCACCAATTTGTCTAGCCACTCCCTTCCTCCACCCTCTTCCTCCTCCACCTCCCGTCCCTTCTCTTCCCCTCCAGGTCGTTTCCCTCCCCCATCTTCCCTTCTTCTCCCCTCCTCTCTCTCCCTCTACTCACTCCGTCACTGAGGCCGCTTCAGGGACCCCGCCGTCATTTCCCGAATGGTATTGTCGAATCTCGCGTATATCACATTAGTCCTACCCTCCGTCACTCCGCGCCCACGGACTGGAAGGCGTGTGTGCGGGCGAGAAGGCGGGTGTGGCGGCAGGCGGGTCATGGCTGAGTGGAGTGCGCTCTCTAAGTGGTACTGGTGGTGATTGTGGTAGTGTAAGGATGAAGCAATGGTAACTCGGTGATGGTAGTGGTTGATCATATTAGGGTGGTGGTCGAGGTTACGTTGGTGGTTGTGGTGGTGGTAGTGTAGGGTTGAAACACCGGGGACGCGGTGGTGGTAGTGGTGATGGTGGTTGTGGCAGGGATGACGTACTCATACTCGGTATTCATAGTATAATACATTCGAATACGGTACTTTGTGTATTCATATTCCGATTCCAATAATTATTGATGGAAATCAAAGTATTCGCATTCGTATTCAAATACAAGGGAAAAGTATTCGTATTCTGCAAATAATCTGACGAATACTCCAAAATTTATGATCAGAAATAGCAGCCGTTGTTCCTTATACGTTGTGAAGTAGGTGTGACACCCCTGTACTGGCACCAGTCATCTCACGGTTCATGAACTCATGTTACTGTTGCATAACTTTAGAACAGCGCTGTACCCATGCAGTTACGTTAAGAAGGTATTTTCCAATAAAAAGTATTCATGAATACTTTCAAGAAGTATTCGTATTTGTATTCGAATCAAAAACATTTCAGTGTATTCGAATTCGTCTTCGTATCCGTCGGAATTTGAAGTATTCGTATTCGAACACACAACTCTTGTATTCCCTCCATCCATCCCTGCCCTTCTCGTTGTTGCCCTACCAACAGTGTGCGAATAATGGCGGTGGAGGAGCTGCTGCCTTTGTTGTTGTTATTGGTAGTAGTACGTAGTAATAGTAGTAGTAGAAGTAGTAGAAGTAGTAGTAGTAGTAGTAGTAATAAGAACATAAGTACGTAAGGAGTCTGCAAGAGGCCGGTTGGCCTATACAAGGCAGCTCCTGTACACTCAGCCCCACCTTACCTCGCCATCCATGGCTTTATCTAACCTCTTCTTGAATGTATCTAAAGTATTGGCACCCACAACATGGCTCCCAAGCCTGTTCCATTCGTCCACCACTCTATTAGTGAACCAATTATTGCCTATGTCTTTGTTGAATCTGAATTTGTCTAACTTAAAACCATTGCCACGCGTCCTACCTGGCTCTTTTACTATCAAAATCTTATTGACATCCCCTTTATTAAAGCCCTTCATCCATTTATAGGCTTCGATCTAGTCTCCTCGCAACCTTCGCCTTTCTGGAGAGTGTAGATTTAAATGCTTAACTCCGCTCCCTCACTCCCTCACCCTCGCTCCCACACACTAACTCCCACTCACCTATCCCTCTCACCCACCCCTCTCAGGTAACCCTCTCACCACCACGTAAAACCCCTCTCATTTTCTCCCACTCCTTAACCTACTATCTTTATCTCTCTCCTTGCCTCCAAATATATCTTATCCCTTCCCTCTCTTCCACCAATCCACATACTCCCTCCTCCCGTTACCCAGCATCCCTCTCATCTCCCTTCCCTCCATCTCTTCCACCAGGCTACAGTCATCTTCTCCCATCTCCTTCCACCCATCCACTCACTTAGCCTCAGCGTTACAGAGCCTTCCTCTCGTCTCTCATCTTTCCATCTCTTCTACATTCAGCCTCCCTCTCGTCTCCCTTCTCTCCATCTCCTCTACATTCATCTCCCTCCCTCCCGTCAGTAAGGTACACTCACACACCCTCTCCCTTCTCTCCATCTCCTCTACATTCATCTCCCTCCCTCACGTCAGTAAGGTACACTCACACACCCTCTCTCTTCTCTCCATCTCCTCTACATTCATCTCCCTCCCTCACGTCAGTAAGGTACACTCACACACCCTCTCCCTTCTCTCCATCTCCTCTACATTCATCTCCCTCCCTCACGTCAGTAAGGTACACTCACACAACCTCTCTCTCTCCATCTCCTCAACATTCATCTCCCTCCAACACGACAGAAAGGTACACTCACACTCCCTCTCTCTCTTGCAGCATAACTAACATCTTTCATCCCACCATCTCATCCAACCAATCATCTGTGTTTCTCGTCCTCTTTCGCATCCTCCCTCTCATCTTTTCCCTCTCCCCCATTTCCATCTTTTCTTCTCCCTTTCTTCCGCCATCAAGCACCACTCATCCTCCTTCCTTCCCTCTCTTCCTCCCTCTCTCTTCTGTCTTCCTCCTTGTTGGTTTCTCGGCGCAAGAAAATAGTAAAAAAAAGCATCGGTAGCGTGACGAAACAGGAAATGGTTCTTATAATCATTTGTAGTTGTTTTATTTATTTTGTTTTTTCTTAAGCATTATTTGACCTTTTTTTTAGTTTGTTTTGTTCGAGCAATCATTTGTCAATGTCTATTCTCGTATTTATTCTTAATTCCTCAGTTTTTTGTTCCTTGTGTTATTCTCCGCAGCGTGGTTTGAGTGTTTGTGATTTGTGTCTTAGCTGTCGTTTGTCTCGGTCCATTCTTTGATTCATTTTTTCAATTTTTTTGTATTGGTTGATGTGCATTAATTAGCGAGCACTCAGTCTTCTCCATCTTTTATCTGCCTCGACGTGTAAACACAGCAAAAGATAAAAAAAGACTCGTTTCATTATTAACGCGGCGAGCTAATGGCATGAATTACTGCAGTGTTTTTGTTTTGTTTTCTTCAGTTCTGTCGATCATATCCTGTCTGTCGGTCAAACACTATCTCTGCGAAGCCCTTTTTTCTTTTTTTACATGTCCATAGCACCGGTAGGCTCGCTCTCTTTTGGGGTAGTAGTGGACGGCCCCAGAACGTTAGCGGCGCAGGTGAATTCTATTTATAGTGATTGCCGTGATATCTGACTCTTGCTTGGCCCATGCTGGCCCCGGGTGCTTCTCTTGGCTGGAGTCGGTGAAGTAAAGGTAAATTATAGATCTGGGGCAGCACGTAGGTAACCTTCCGCCACTTGACGATGGCTGAAAATTGTCAGCGTCTTGCGATGGGATTTGAACCCGGGTCCTCGGGATTACCACATCCACGCTGACCACTCGGCCACCGCCTCCCCAGCATGATTGCCGTAAGCATCTCGATAGTTAGACCTTCTGCGACCCCCTTTTCGCAATTTACCGAACGAGAGAGAGAGAGAGAGAGAGAGAGAGAGAGAGAGAGAGAGAGAGAGAGAGAGAGAGAGAGAGAGAGAGAGAGAGAGAGAGAGAGAGAGAGAGAGAGAGAGAGATTTACCTAATTGTAGTTTTATTACATACAGCAGAGGCAGTCGAGTGCAAAAAATTAAACTAACGCAAGAAAACCACGCAGAGTTTACAATATTTCAGTCCTAGTAATAACTCGTAACCATTGCCCTTCTTTCATATCCATATCTTACTGTCGCCATCATTTCATTGACTTGATGAATGCCTTTGTCCTGAAGTGCCTGGGGATTTGGACCGCTCCGTCTGACATCAGTTTCATAAGTGATGCTAAATCTATGCACTTGCTTATTTTTTATCAACTTGGCTTTTTCAACTTCAGATCGCGAGTTCGTGTACCTCCATTGATGTCCCTCTACTGATGTACCTCCATCCACCCGTCAATAAAGCCTACTGGCGCTTTAGGGCAAGCGTAGAAGAAAAGAAAAGCAGGACAGAGCGATTATGATTCAGTACCTTAAACTTTGCGTCGGTTTTCTTACATTACTTTTATTTTTTCCCTCGATTATCCCCTCTACTGTAAAAAGTATGAAGCTACAAGTAAGTACAACAAGAAGAAATATAGATATCGAAGCAAGACAACACCACCCTGGCTTCAAATCTGATAGACTCTGCGGGATTTCCATACATCAGTTCAAATTTCTACCTGCGACAGTTAGAATACAGCTACAACTGCGTATAAACAAGTTAGAACATACATCTGAGCCGCTATTACACACCAACGCTGCCGGCTCTCACATACGCAGCTATTTTCATACAGTAGTTAATTTTGTACCGGCGACTGTAAATTCTAACTACAACTACGTGAACACAACAAATTAAAACACACTTCTGACTCACTAATAGACACAACAACATCACAGCCGGCTCTCACATACGTCATTACTCGGCTCTAAATCACTCCCTCGCCTGTGTTTATGATGACAGAGATGCATAACTGCTAAGCGCGTTACTCATTATAAAACACGTAATTGTCAGCCCGTTCGGGAGAGGAAAAACAGCTGCGTGGTGCCCGTTCGTTGATGCCGCTGGCCGCTCTGTCGTCCCTACAGAGTTATATACATAGAGGGTTCCCAGAGCCTGGATTTAGAAGCAACTGGCGGCCATCTTAAAGTGACAGATGGCGAGACAGAGAGAAATTTAACATCACATAGTTATGTCCGCTACTGCTATTATAAGATAGATTGTCAGATAGACTTGTTAATTTTTTGTCCATTTTTTACCCCCTAGCTGATTATTGTTACATTGGTACATGTCATATACCATCTAAATCGGAAAAATGTGCTGAATGTGAAACCGTAAACGAAAATCTAATGCAATAAAAATTACGTGAATGACAAGGAGTTGAAGCACAAAAGGTGAACAAAAATGTTTATACACTACCGTGTATTTTCTCATTATTTTATTGTAGGTGTTTACCTAAGTGCAATACATTTGTGATGATGATATGCAGCAATGTCTCATCAACACGATGATCGGCTCGGTTTTCCAAAATATCATAATGGTGGCTAGCTAATAGTGGTTAAGTGTAAACATGTGGAATCATGGAAAGGTCGCCAATCCGTCACCCTGTGGCGGCCGAGCACAGAGTTACAGGCAGGAGCAGTGGCTTCACCTCTCACCGTGGCGAGAGACTGGAGTAGAACCCTCTAGTATATAACTCTGTGGTCGCCCCTCCGTGAGTCATAGGGGAGTGCATCATGCTAGCGGCGTGCTGGCTACAGGTGGTGCTTTATGACGAGCCATTAAACTATTTACATGCGCGTGTTATATTAATCTCTCCATTTATTTGTTTAGCTGTTTATATGAATGGCGTGATGGGCGGCTATTGCATGCGGCTGGTGTTTTATGTGTGGGGATTAGAATGTTTAGCTGTGCGTGTTTTTTGGGTGTTTATTTATTAGTTTATTTGTTTGGTTATGTTTTAGCGGCGTGTTGGTTTCTAGTGGGGGTCGTTTCATGAGTAGTCGTTCAAATGTTAGCTGTTTTATTTATCTATTTACTTGTTTCTGTTTCTTGTGTTCCCTCTTATTTATCTTCCAATCACTAGAACTTTTTCTCATATATGTATTTAACCTTTTTTTTCTGTCACTTTCTTTCCCTTTTTCTTTATCATCCTTCCTTCCTCTCTTCATTTTTCTTTTCTTTCGTTTTTTTCGTTTCATTTTCTTATTTTCATTCTTTCGTTCCCTCCTAATTTTTCTCCCTTTTCTCTTTTTTTTTTCTATTGATATGAGTTTTGTCCTTTTGTTGCGTCACGAAGGTGCAGAAAAAAAGGACAAATTACTCTCCTCCAATATACACACCGTTCTGCCCTTCCCCTCCTTTCCCCTCCCCTATCGTCTGGCATTCTCGAGGCTGAATTATACATTATAAATACATTATACATGAATTATCAAGGTGGCAGCAGTGTGTCACAAGAGTTGTGTGGAACTGCCGGGGAGGGAAGAGGGGAACACTTCTGTGGTTAACCTATTCTGTGTACCATGTCATCCTTGGCCATAAACACACCCAGAGTACATTTCCAGAGATATTAGAAGTCTGCAGAAGCCTAATGAACGTACACTAACTATTTTTAGCCTATTCTGTATCATTTTTGTCCATAAACACACCTACAATACCTTCCCAGAGATATTAGGAGTCTGCAAAAGGTCTAATAAACGTGCACGAACCGTTTCTTAACCTTTTCTCTGCACCATGTCATCCTTGTCCATAAACACACATACAATACCTTCCCAGAGATATTAGGAGTCTGCAAAAGGCCTAATGAGCGTGCACGAACCGTTTCTTAACCTTTTCTCTGCACCATGTCATCCTTGTCCATAAACACACCTACAATACCTTCCCAGAGATATTAGGAGTCTGCAAAAGGCCTAATGAGCGTGCACGAACCGTTTCTTAACCTTTTCTCTGCACCATGTCATCCTTGTCCATAAACACACCTACAATACCTTCCCAGAGATATTAGGAGTCTGCAAAAGGCCTAATGAGCGTGCACGAACCGTTTCTTAACCTTTTCTCTGCACCATGTCATCCTTGGCCATAAACACACATACAATACCTTCCCAGAGATATTAGGAGTCTGCAAAAGGCCTAATGAACGTGCACGAACCATTTCTTAGTCATAACATCCTCGCCCGTAAAAACACCTCCAGTACCCTGCCTTTCCAGAGATATAAAGTGTCTGCAAAAGGCCTAATGAACGTACACGAACTATTTCTTAACCCATTCTGCGTACCATATCATCACCTTCATAAACACATCTACAGTACCTTTCCCTTTATACTCTCAGTCTCATTTGCCGCGATCACAAGGGTACCGCTGAGGTCGTTCCACTCACCCACTTCCATATCCAGTTTTTCTCGCTCTCCACGCACCAAAAACTCATCCACCGTACCCATTTGCGATACAGGGCTTGAGGTCCCGGTGGAGTATAAGAGTGTTTTACGAGCGTCTCATTGTCCGTAGTCTTCGTCCATAAAACAAACAAACAAAAAGCATGTACACGTGGATGGTTGGCTGGCTGTGTGCGTGCGTGGCGTGTACAGGTGTGTGTGTGTGGGGGGGGGGGGGGGTTGTGATGTCAGAGAGGGAGGGGTTGAGGGGGGTGGAGGGTTTATTTAAGGGTAGGGTATATACTGTGTTGATATGTCTTTGAAGCTAGGAGGAAAGGAAGGAACAGAGGAAGGGGAAAAGAAAGAAGGAATTGAGAAGGAAAGGAGGAAGGGAGGGAGGAAGAAAAAAGACGCAATGGAGGAGAAAAGGAGGGAGGAAGGAAGGAAGGAAGGGAAGAAGGGAAGAAGGGAAGAAGGGAGAAGGAAAGATCGGGTGCTGGGCGAGGCATTGTCATACGCAAAGGAAAGATTTTTTTATCAGAGAAAAAAAAATATAGTGAATAATGAAGTCTTATCCATCAACCTTAAGACATGGATGCAACAAAAGGGTACGAGAGAAGTGGATGACGACTAAAGTGGAGCGGATGAACCATATGGTGGAACTAGATGTCAGAGAGGGCGAACGAGAGAGGAGAGAGGAAGAGGAAGGGGCGTGGTGGGTGACATACTAAAGACATGGATGCAAGAAGAGGGTGTAGAAGAGATGGATGAGAGCTAAACTAGAACTGGGTGAACAATATGGTGAGGCTGGATGTCTGAGTGGGCGAGGGGGAGAGAAAGAGAGAGGGGAGAGAGGGGAGAGGAAGAGGCGTGGTGGGCGACATACTAAAGACATGGATGCAATAACAGGGTGAAGAAGAGATGGATGAAGACTAAACTAGACCTGGCTGAACAATATGGTGAGGCTGGATGTGTGAGTGGGCGAGGGGGAGAGAAAGAGAGAGGGGAGAGAGGGGAGAGGAAGGGGCGTGGTGGGTGACATACTAAAGACATGGATGCAATAACAGGGTGAAGAAGAGATGGATGAAGACTAAACTAGACCTGGCTGAACAATATGGTGAGGCTGGATGTGTGAGTGGGCGAGGGGGAGAGAAAGAGAGAGGGGCGAGCGGGGAGAGGAAGGGGCGTGGCGGGTGACATACTAAAGACATGGATGCAATAACAGGGTGCAGAAGAGATGGATGAAGACTAAACTAGACCTGGGTGAACAATATGGTGAGGCTGGATGTGTGAGTGGGCGAGGGGGAGAGAAAGAGAGAGGGGATAGAAGGTAGAGGAAGAGGCGTGGTGGGCGACATACTAAAGACATGGATGCAATAACAGGGTGAAGAAGAGATGGATGAAGACTAAACTAGACCTGGCTGAACAATATGGTGAGGCTGGATGTGTGAGTGGGCGAGGGGGAGAGAAAGAGAGAGGGGAGAGAGGGGAGAGAGGGGAGAGGAAGGGGCGTGGTGGGCGACATACTAAAGACATGGATGCAAGAAGAGGGTGAAAAAGAGATGGATGAAGACTAAACTAGACCTGGGTGAACAATATGGTGAGGCTGGATGTCTGTGTGGGCGAGGGGGAGAGAAAGAGAGGGGAGAGAGGGGAGAGGAAGGGGCGTGGTGGGCGACATACTAAAGACATGGATGCAAGAAGAGGGTGAAAAAGAGATGGATGAAGACTAAACTAGACCTGGCTGAACAATATGGTGAGGCTGGATATGTGAGAGGGCGAAGGAAGAGAGAGTGAGGGAGGGGGAAGAAGGAGGAGGAAGAGAGAAAAAGGGGGTGACATACTAACCCACTCGCTGGTACTTCTGAGCCGATTCACTTTCTGTAACCGGCTGGAGGTCTGGCACTGGCACGCTGTAAGGAGGAGAAGAGTAGGCAGCCAGGCGAGCGGACGGGCAGGCAGGCGGGGCACTCGTCACCAAGGTTGGAGTAATTACACTTGAAAAAAATAATTACAGTTACAATTACAATTACTTTTTCATCCTGTCTGTCTGTTGTTAGTGTACCATCGTTTACCTCCTCGCCCATCATCATCATCACAATTATCATCACAATCAGTCAATATTAGTCCACTGTTCCTCATCTGTTGCTCTCTGCTGTTAGTGTACCATCATTTTCATCCTCTCCCTCCTCCTCCTCCTCCTCCTCATCATCATCATCACAGCCATTCACTTAATCCACCATATTCCATTTTACCTATTGTTAGTGTACCCCATCCACTCCATCCACCTCCCGCAAAGGCTCTATTAACTATCCCTATCTAGTTCTCTGTCTGTCCTCTTCATTATTTTCATCATCTTTATCATTACTCATTATCACATTCATGATCAAAATCAGCCACTAGGAGTCCACTATTATCCATCTGTCATTCCCTCTGCTGTTAGTGTATACCATCCAGCTCCATCCAACCCTAGCAAAGGTTCTAATAAGTCTCTCAATATGTCTCTCCCTGTAGTGTTAGTGTATCCCATCCAGCTCCATCCAACCCCAGCAAAGGTTCTAATAAGTCTCTCAATATGTCTCTCTCTGTAGTGTTAGTGTATCCCATCCAGCTCCATCCAACCCTAGCAAAGGTTCTAATAAGTATCTATATATGTCTCTCTGTAGTGTTAGTGTATCCCATCCAGCTCACTCCAGCAAAGGTTCTTATAAGTCTCTTTATATGCATCTCTCTGTAGTGTTAGTGTATCCCATCCAGCTCACTCCAGCAAAGGTTCTAATAAGTGTCTCTATATGTCTCTCTCTGTAGTGTTAGTGTATCCCATCCAGCTCCATCCAGCACCAACTAAGATTCTAATAACTCTCTATCTGTCACTCTACTGTTAGTGTATCCCATCCAGCTCACTCCAGCAAAGGTTCTAATAAGTCTCTCTATATGCATCTCTCTTTAGTGTTAGTGTATCCCATCCAGCTCCATCCAGCACCAGCAAAGGCTCTAATAAGTCTCTCTATATGAATCTCTCTCTACTGTTAGTGTATCCCATCCAGCTCCATCCAACACCAGCAAAAGTTCTAATAAGTGTCTCTAAATGCATATCTCTGTAGTGTTAGTGTATCCCATCCAGCTCCATCCAGCACCAGCAAATATTCTAATAACTCTCTTTGTCACTCTCTCTACTGTTAGTGTATCCCATCCAGCTCCATCCAGAACCAGCAAAGGTTCTAATAAGTCTCTCGATTTGTCTCTCTCTGTAGTATTAGTGTATCCCATCCAGCTCCATCCAGCACCAACAGAGGTGTCTCGATTTTTTTTTTTTTTGTTTACAACAAAGGAGGCAGCTCAAGGGCACACAAAAAAAGAAAATAAAAAAAGCCCGCTACTCGCTGCTCCTAAAAAAGAAACAAAAGAGGTGGCCGAAAGCAAGATCAAATACGGGAGGAGAGATGTCCTGATACCCTCCTCTTGAAAGAGTTGAAGTCGTAGGTATGATGAAATACAGACGAAGGAAGATTGTTCCAGAGTTTACCAGCGTGAGGGATGAAAGAGTGAAGATGCTGGTTAACTCTTGTATAAGGAGTTTGGGCAGTATAGGGATGAGCATGAGTAGAAAGTCGAGTGCAGCGGGGCCGCGGGAGGGGGGGAGGCATGCAGTTAGCAAGATGAGAAGAGCAGGCAGCGTGGAAATATCGATAGAAGATTGAAAGAGAGGCAACATTGCGGCGGAATTTAAGAGGTAGAAGACTATCAGTATGAGGAGGAGAGCTGATGAGACGAAGAGCCTTAGCCTCCACTCTGTCCAGAAGAGCTGTGTGAGTGGAGCCTCCCCACACATGAGATGCATACTCCATACGTGGGCGGACAAGGCCCCTGTATATGGACAGCAACTGTGCAGGGGAGAAGAACTGGCGGAGACGGTACAGAACGCCCAGCCTAGAGGAAGCTGATTTAGTAGGAGATGAGATATGAAGTTTCCAGTTGAGATTTTGAGTTAAGGATAGACCGAGGATGTTTAGTGTTGAGGAAGGTGATAGCTGGGTGTTGTCAAAGAATAGGGGATAGTTGTTTGGAAGATTGTGTCGAGTGGATAGGTGGAGAAACTGCATTTTTGAGGCGTTGAAGGACACCAGGAAGACCCCTACCGAACGGGCGCAAGCCACTCCTGGTGAGGTATATATGGGAGGTGAGAAGGGCGCTGAAACCCTCTAAAGACCCTTCCCATGTCCTCACTAACCGTTTCCCTATTGTCTCACCAACACCGGAGAGTAGTTCAGCATGCTCTCTAAAGACAGATCCTCTCTTTATCCACACCACATTACATTCAGACAACATATAGCTACACCTTTTCCCAAAATTAAAATTTCAAAATGGCGCACCTACATGAAGCCTCGGAGTCCCCGCCGGGGGGGGGGAGGGACCACAAACTTCCCCAGGGAGGACTCCCCTTCTGGCTGTCGACCCGAGAGGTGTCTTGATAACTCCTTGAACCTCTTTTTTCTCAATTTCTGCAACATTCGCGGTCTTTGCTCTAATTTTCATTCTGTGGAACATCATCTCTCCTCCTCTAAACCTCACCTTCTCTTCCTTACCGAAACACAGGTTTCTGAGGCTACTGACAGCAATCTCTACTCTGTTCCCTCCTACTATCTCTATCCTAAATTTCAATCCAAAGCTGGATGTTGCGCCTACGTAAGCAACGACATCACTTGCTCTCGTGCCCACAACCTTGACTCTTCTGAATTTTCTCCCATCTGGCTAAGACTTCATTGTCATTATATTACTAAATACATCTGTGCTGTTTATCTCTCACAAACTATGTAAAATTCTTTGACTATTTGAATTCTAAAGTGGAGCACATCTTAATTTGATAGGGTCTGGCACAAATCTCCCTTCGCTGAAATCTCCATCCTTGGAGATTTCAATGTTCACCACCAGCTTTGGCTTTCATCCTCTCTCACTGACCATCCTAGTGAACAAACCTACAACTTTGCTATCCTCAACGACCTAGAGCAGTTGGTCCAGCACCCTACACGTATTCCCGACCGTCTTGGAGACCGGCCCAACATTCTAGACCTCTTCCTTACCTCAAACCCATCTGCTTATTCTGTCAAACTGTTCTCTCCGTTGGGCTCCTCCGATCACAATCTTATTTCCGCATCCTGTCCTATCGCTCCTATACACTCTCTGGACCCACCGAAGAAGCGATGCTTCTGGCATTTTGCTTCAGCTCGGTGGGACGACCTGAGGATGTACTTATCCGATTTCCCGTGGAATGATTATTGCTTCCAGGATACAGATCCCTCTGTGTGTGCTCAGCGCATCACAGAGGTGATTGTCTCTGGAATGGAGGCATACATTTCTCGTTCTTTCTCTACTCCTCACGCTAAAAAGCCTTGGTTTATTCACGCTTGTTCTCGTGCTGTCAGTAATAGAGAGGCAGCTCACAAAAGGTACCAGAGCCTTCAAACTAATGCTAATTATGAACTTTACATTTCTGCCCGAAATCGTGCCAAATCTATTCTCCGACTAACCAAAAATTCTTTCATTAATAGAAAATGCCAAAACCTTGCTTTCTCTAACTCTTCCCGTGACTTCTGGGATCTAGCCAAAAACATCTCCAACTTCACTTCTTCATCTTTCCCTCCACTCCTCAGTCCTGACGGCAACACTGCCGTCTCATCTATGTCTAAGGCTGAACTCTTCTCTCAAATTTTTTATAAAAACTCCACTCTGGACGATTCTGGGCATATTCCTCCTACTCATCCCCCCTCTGACTCCTTTATGCCTGTTATAAAGATTCGTCAAAATTATGTTTTCTATGCCCTCTCTGGCCTCAATCCTCAGAAGGCCGATGGACCTGATGGATTGCATCCTATTGTCCTTAAAAACTTTGCCTCCGTGCTGTCACCCTGCCTGGTCAAACTCTTTCGCCTCTGCCTGTCAACATCTACCTTTCCTTCTTGCTGGAAGTATGCCTTCATACAGCCTGTGTCTAAGAAGGGTGACCGCTCCAATCCCTCAAACTACCGTCCTATAGCTTTACTTTCTTGTCTATCTAAAGCTTTTCAATCAATCCTTAACCGGAAGATTCAAAAGCACCTTTCCACTTCTGACCTTCTATCTGATCGCCAGTATGGGTTCCGCAAGGGGCGTTCTACTGGTGATCTCCTAGCCTTCTTAACTAACTCTTGGTCATCCTCTCTTAGCCGTTTCGGTGAAACCTTTGCTATTGCGCTGGACATATCAAAAGCTTTTGATAGGGTCTGGCACAAATCTTTTCTTTCCAAACTACCCTCCTACGGTTTCTGTCCTTCTCTCTGTACCTTTATCTCCAGTTTCCTTTCTGACCGTTCTATTTCTGCCGTGGTAGACGGTCACTGTTCTTCCCCTAAATCTATTAACAGTGGTGTCTCACAGGGTTCTGTCCTATCTCCCACTGTTTTTCTGTTGTTTATTGATGATCTTTCCAAAACGAACTGTCCTATCCATTCCTACGCCGATGATTCCACTCTGCATTACTCAACTTCTTTTAATAGAAGACCCACCCTACAGGAACTTAACGACTCAAGGCTGGAGGCTGCAGATCGCTTAGCCTGAGACCTTACTATTATTTAATTTCAATCGGAAATAATAGTAAGGTCTGAGGCTAAGCGTTCTGCAACCTCCAGCCTTGAGTCGTTAAGTTCCTGTTGGGTGGGTCTTCTATTAAAAGATGTTGAGTAATGCAGAGTGGTAGGAATGGATAGGACAGTTCGTTTTGAAAAGAAGATCATCTCTGTAGTGTTAGTGTATCCCATCCAGTTCCATCCAGTACCAGCAAAGGTTCTAATAAGTCTTTCGATCTGTCTCTCTCTGTAGTGTTAGTGTATCCCATCCAGCTCCATCCAGTACCAGCAAAGGTTCTAATAAGTCTTTCGATCTGTCTCTCTCTGTAGTGTTAGTGTATCCCATCCAGCTCCATCCAGCACCAGCAAAGGTTCTAATAAGTCTCTCGATCTGTCTCTCTTTGTAGTGTTAGTGTATCCCATCCAGCACCAGCAAAGGTTCTAATAAGTCTCTCGATATGTCTCTCTTTGTAGTGTTAGTGTATCCCATCCAGCTCCATCCAGCACCAGCAAAGGTTCTAATAAGTCTCTCGATCTGTCTCTCTTTGTAGTGTTAGTGTATCCCATCCAGCACCGGCAAAGGTTCTAATAAATATATCGATCTGTCACTCTCTCTACTCTTAAAGGCTGTTCACTTAACTCTGAGCCGTGGAGCCGAGCCTCATTTGTAACGAGGCCGCTGATTGGCTGGCTGGCTCTCTCGCTCACCCTGTGTTGAAAGGCTGCATAATGAATGCTCGCGTGGCACATGTCTATGTTTTATTCGTTATATCTTGTCTCATACACATAACAGACCATTTTTGTTGGTACCGTTGCACTCAGCAGTGAATGCAGAAGCTTCGATACTCAGGGAAAAACTATTACTAAGCAATAATAAAGAAGTTTTAGCGAGTTGAAGCGGAAATTTTCTTGCGATATCTTTATAACACTGTTTATTTATTATCATTTCCTGTGTAAATATTTAAAGGAATGCTGTTATAAACGATTGCGTTTCATAAAAGAATGTCTCCTGAACGGAATGCAATCATCAAATTATAGTTAGATGATAATATAAGCGGATTACTGAATTATTTATGAGCATGTGTCACTCGCCGGGAAGAGGGAGCAGCGAGGCAGCACGACACAAGGCTGTGTAGGGAGGTGAGGACGGGGGTAAGGAGAGCGCTGATTGGCTGGCGGCCTCTCTCACTCACCGTGTTGAGAGGCAGTGTATAATGGTATATGTTTATGTTTTATTCGTTATATCTTGTCTCATGTACGTGACAGATAATTTCTGTTGGTACCTTTAGACTCGGCAATGAATGGGGAACTTTCGATACTCAGGAAAAAGATAGCAATAAGCAACTATAAAGAAATTTTGGCGAGTTGAAGTGAAAGCTTTCTTCCGATATCTTTATAACGCTGTTTATTTATCATCATTTCCTGAATAAATATTCAAAGGTATGCTGCTATAAACTATTGCATTTCATGCATATGTGTAATATATGTGTAATATAGCCTACCTTGAACCGTGAAATTAGAAAATGCCTCAAAGCATGTCATGTCCCGCGTTTAGGAAATGCTACTTCTGAGAGAGAGAGAGAGAGAGAGAGAGAGAGAGAGAGAGAGAGAGAAGTAGCATTTCCTAAACGCGGGACATGACATGCTTTAAGGCATTTTCTAATTTCACGGTTCAAGGTAGGCTATATTACACAATTTTTTTTGTTTTACTCACAATACCACACCGTCCAGGCATTTAAGAAAAGAAATGGGGGGTAAAGTGTTCATGGCGTGATTTTATTTCATGTAGCTATATAACCTATATGTTCCACAGGAAAAACTATCAATCCAGTGTCAATAATCGTCAGATTAGCACCATTACTTTCATGTTGTGCCAAAGGATGCATCGTATCTATAAGTAAAATCAAGTAAGTAAAATAATAAATAATGCATGCAGGACACCCGGCCTATATATTTTCTGCTTTCCCCCCTCACTGCTGTGCTGTCTTCACTGCCTGAGCCTCCCCTCCCCCGCACCTGCAGCATGAGTCTGCCGCCTGGCCGGCTGCACTCCGCCGCTCGCCCTTTCCGCGAGTCATACCTTCCCATAAATTATTTTGTAATTCACTTACATTACCTTCTAACTATAAGTTGACAATTGTATTGCGTTCAGGAGACATCCCTCAATGAAATGCAATAGTTTATAACATACCTTTGAATATTTATTCAGGAAATGATGATAAATAAACAGCGTTATAAAGATATCGGAAGAAAGCTTTCACTTCAACTCGCCAAAATTTCTTTATAGTTGCTTATTGCTATCTTTTCCTGAGTATCGAAAGTTCCCCATTCATTGCCGAGTCTAAAGGTACCAACAGAAATTATCTGTCACGTACATGAGACAAGATATAACGAATAAAACATAAACATATACCATTATACACTGCCTCTCAACACGGTGAGTGAGAGAGGCCGCCAATAATCAGCGCTCTCCTTACCCCGTCCTCACCTCCCTACACAGCCTTGTGTCGTGCTGCCTCGCTGCTCCCTCTTCCCGGCGAGTGACACATGCTCATAAATAATTCAGTAATCCGCTTATATTATCATCTAACTATAATTTGATGATTGCATTCCGTTCAGGAGACATTCTTTTATGAAACGCAATCGTTTATAACAGCATTCCTTTAAATATTTACACAGGAAATGATAATAAATAAACAGTGTTATAAAGATATCGCAAGAAAATTTCCGCTTCAACTCGCTAAAACTTCTTTATTATTGCTTAGTAATAGTTTTTCCCTGAGTATCGAAGCTTCTGCATTCACTGCTGAGTGCAACGGTACCAACAAAAATGGTCTGTTATGTGTATGAGACAAGATATAACGAATAAAACATAGACATGTGCCACGCGAGCATTCATTATGCAGCCTTTCAACACAGGGTGAGCGAGAGAGCCAGCCAGCCAATCAGCGGCCTCGTTACAAATGAGGCTCGGCTCCACGGCTCAGAGTTAAGTGAACAGCCTATAGTAGCTGGCCTGTCTGCTGACCCAGCAGCTGGTACAAAGGCGCCAATCAAGGAGTCGCTGTGGTCCATGTGGTCCAGGCTTTGGTTGTCAATAAGAGCCATGACGGAGCCAAGCTCTCCAGCTGCCACTTCTGTCAAGCCATTTTGCCGTCATTAATGTTTACGGCCACCATCAAAATGGGATAGTGGGCACCCGGCCTTAGTCAAGTCAGGTTGGGTTGGGATAGATTGTTTGGTTAGATTAAATTCTTGACAGGTTGGGATAGGCTGGATAGCAATATGATAGGCTTCAGGAACAGTTAGGTTAGTTAGTTACATCAAATCAGGATTTTTGTTCCCCTCCCCCCTCTCTAATCAGCCAATTAATCATTGGGGTGCATACGCTGGGGGTGCGTCGCCTTGCCCACCCCAGGCTTTTCCCCCTGCAAGCCCCCTTCCTCCCCACCTCAAGCACCTCACGGCATGGACTCTGTGGGCATCCCCTTAGCCTCCTCTTCCTTTCCCCTTCTGAAAATAAGTGATTTCTGCGAAACAAATATTACAGAATAAAGAAATAATAATAATAAAGAATCCTTATAATACTTAGCAAACCCAACACTAGGGTAAGGTGATGTACTCTCCGGTGCTAAATCTCCCACTGATATACTAATTGGACTTTGCCACACAGATGCTGGACTTTGTGGACCCTGGCGGCCATGAGGAGGTGTCCATGGGCGCTGGGCAAGGCCGAGGGCGAGGAGTACAGCACACTGGATGAGGGGGACCATGGTAAGGGGTGGAGTGCTTGCTTCAGTTCTCTGTTCAGTTATTTTCTTTTCCTTAGGCCAAAAGTTCAGGCTACCAAAAAGGATAATATTAGTCAAAATTTGTCCTAAAAAAAGATATAATTGCTGGAGTGCCATGCTCTTACTGACGAACACGAATTAGCATACACACACACACACACACACACACAGACAGACATGCAGACTCACCATTCTGATAGCCCAGTGGGAAAAGCTCTGCTGCATGGATCTTAACCCGGTGGTAGCAGCGGGGATCATGTTTGTTAATGGTCCCTCCAAGCAAGAAAAATGAGAAAAAATCATCACTCACACAAACCATTTCATAATATATATCAACGCATTTGTGATCAGTTTATGCATCATCTAATTTTGAGAGTTTATATCATGGGAAAAATTTGGCCCGTCGCTGCTACACACGGTAAAGCCACACATTTGGCCCGTCGCTGCTACCGGGCTAAGAAACTACCCTTGGAAATAATCACAACTCCTATGAAAGCCTTGTCATTGTGTGTGTGTGTGTCTGGGTGTCAAAATGTTTAAGAATCTGGTTCTCCTTCTGCTTCCTCCTTCACCATTACTTATACCCTAATAATTCTCACCATCAGTCAGTTACCATCCCCTTTACCCCTTCCAGGATGGTGCAGGGCTCTCAGGAGATGGACAAGCAGGAACAGGGGACCAGAACTCACAGGTGTTCTTCATTGAGTGTGTGAGTGCCGCTGTCGTCACCATGAACACCTGCTCGGAGGCACCAAGTGAGTAGATGACGCTACCCAGAGTGACTGAAACAGGGAGGGCTTTGGGGAGTGAAACAGGGCTTGGGGTGTCTGAGGTCGAGTGAAACAGAACATACAGGGGAGCTTGGGAAGAGCTGGGGGAGTGAAACAGGGCCTGGAGAAGTTATTACAAGGCTTAGGGGTGTCTGAGGTTGAGTGAGACAGGGCTTAGAGTGGAGCTGGGGGAAGTGAAACAGGGCTTGGAGGAGGGGGGGAAGTGAAATGGGGCTTAGGTTATCTAGCTGTGTCAGTTTCCATTGACATAAGTTTCTAAGTGTGTATTTACCTAGTTGTCTTTACCTAGTTGTGAAATACAGGAAAAGAGTCGTACTAGGCTCGTGCTGTCCCGTCTCCATAATGCTTATTATCCAGTTTGACTTTAAATTCATGAATTGTTTTTGCACACACAGTTTCCTCATCAAGTCCGTTCCATGTTGTTGTGCTTCTGTATGGAAAACTGTATTTCTTGATGTCTCTCCTACAGTCGCTCTTCAATTACTTACTATTCCCTCTTGTCACACTCCTATCATATACCACTAGGTCTTCCCTGTCCAATTTCTCCAATCTCTCTTGTATCCTGTACAATGCTATTAGGTCCCCTCTCTCTCTCCTTCTCTCCAGTGTTGTTAGTCCCAATTTCTCCAGTCTTTCTTCATAAGTATGTTCTCTCAGAGTTTCTGGTAATTTAGTCGCTGCTCTTTGTATTCTTTCCAACTTTCTAATTTCTTTCTTCAATCTAGGTGACCACACTAACGCTGCATATTGGACGTATCATCGATGTTATTAATTTCTTCACCATTTCTTCATCTAGATATGGAAATGCTGCTTTTATGTTTCTAAGAAGATTGTATGTTTCACCAGTTATCTGATTTATATGCTTTCCAAAGGGTAACCTGTTTGTTATTGTCACTCCCAGATCTTTTTCCTCTGTTTTTTTCATGATTCTTTCATTACTCAGAGAGTAGTTCCCCGATATCCGTCTGCTGCTCCTACCAAACTCCATCACTTCTCTGTATTGAATGTCATTTCACATTTGCATGACCATTCGCTTATTCTGTCGAGATCTTGGCTCAGGGCTAAACAGTCATCATCATCAACAGTCAACTCCTCCTCCTCCCTTCCCTTTCCCCCTCTTCCTCCTCCCTCTCCTCGTCCATTCCTCCCTCCACCACCTCACCCTCCCTTTCTCCTTCTTCCTCTTCCTCCTCCTCCTCCCCCTTTCCACCTTCCACCTCTTCCACAATTTCTCCTCGTTCTTCACAGCAGGTCCCGCCTCCCTTCCTGCTCTCCCTCCTCACTTCACCCACCCCTCCTGGCCCCCCTTCCGACCGTCGGGTTCTTGTTGTTGGTGATAGTCAGGTTCGTTATGTTGACAGGTATTTTTGCTCCAAGGATAAGAACAGGACGAGGGTGTGTTTCCCAGGGGCAGGGGTGGGCCATATATCAGACAGGATTGAGGCGTGTATGGCAAGCGAGGGATCGAACCCCATTGTCTTTCTCAGCTGTGGCGGAAACGACGTTTCTCGTGTGCCAAGCGAGGACCTTCTCAGGCGTTTTAGAGAATTGTTAGGCAGGATACGTGACGCTGGTGGGTCACCAGTAGTGTGTGGCGTCCTGCCAAGGAGGGGCGTTGGCGATGGATGGCTGTCCAGGGCGATAGCAGTGAACAGCAGACTTGCTGAGCACTGCGAGCACAATGGGTGGCTGTTCGTCGACAATTGGGACCTCTTCTTTGGCAACGACGCCCTCTACGCCCGTGACGGGATACACTTGACGTTCAAGGGTGTTGAGGCTCTCTCAGACTCCCTTGAGCGAGCACTTGGTACCCTGAGGGATTTTTAGTATAGGCGAGGGGAGGAGTAATGGGAGCAATGGGAGGTGTAATGGGAGGGGACATCTAGCTCATAATATAACCAGGCAGCTTAGAAGTAATTCTAGATGAGTAAAAGAGGACGGGCTAAGAATCTTCTATACTAACAGCAGGAGCCTCAGAAACAAGATAGACTTACTAAGGGGTGAAGCTTGTTCAGAAAATTTTGACATAATAGCGATCACTGAGACATGGATAGACTTTGCTAATAGAAATTTTAGATCAGAATTTGAAATAACGGGTTATCAGATGTTTCACAAAGACAGAAGGGGCAGAAAGGGAGGTGGAGTTGCGCTATATGTTAAAGACTCACTTAAATGTTTAGTTAACAACTCAGTCAAAACTAACATGGATTCAGAATCAGTTTGGGTGGACGTTTACAAAGGTAAAGAAAAACTAACTCTAGGAGTTATATACAGGCCACCCAACCTTAACAGGCAGGACACGAGTATATTACTACATGAGATTGGCAGGGCAGTATGAGTAGAAATGTCTGCGTAATGGGGACTTTAATTATAGGAATATAGACTGGGAAGATCTAGTGGGTGACCTGGAAGCCGAGGACTTTCTTGAAGTTATACAAGATAATTTCCTTAAGCAGGTAGTTACTGAGCCTACCAGAGGAGATAACATATTAGACTTAGTCCTAACCAATAATGGGAACTTGCTACGTGAGTTGGAGGTGGGCGGAGAGTTAGGAAATAGTGACCACAGAACGGTTCGTTTTAGGTTAGACTGGGCGGTAACCCGTGATCCAAACCCAGTGTTAGTGCCAGATTTTAGAAGAGCAAACTACGAGGGCTTCGAAGACATCTTGAAGGGGTAAACTGGGATAATTTAGGGATTCATGAGGGCCAGAACTGCGGATTGGAGAGCCAGGAGAACCAGGTAGAAATGTCTTACAATAATTTAGTTAGAGTAATAGTAGAGGGGCAAGAACAGCATATACCACAGCGAACACTTAGAAAAGAAAACAATGATCCTAAGTGGATGACTCGTGGACTAAAACACGAGATTGGGTTAAAGAAGGGAATTTATCAGAAAATAAAGAATGGGGAAACACATCTCAGGGGCCGGTACGTCGAACTATCTAGATTAGTGAAGAAAAACACCAGGATATCAAAAAGGAACTATGAGATCAAAATAGCAAATGAGGCGAAAAGTAATCCTAAGGGCTTCTTTCAGATGTATAGAACAAAAACACGGGAGAAAATTGGACCGCTGAAAACAAACACAGGGGAGCTAGTAGAAAATTACGAAAATATGAGCACATTGTTGAACGACTACTTCCTTTCAGTATTCACACAGGAGGATCGAACGACTATACCGGAAAGAGTTCAGGTGTACGAGGGCGGGGATGGCGATAAATTGAGGGATATAATCATTACCAGGCAAGTAGTTCAGGATGAGATAGATAAGCTTAAGAAGAACAAGTCGCCAGGTCCTGACGGGATATTTCCGAGGGTATTAAAGGAGCTAGGTGATATAATCAGTGACCCACTAACCGACATCTTTAAGATGTCGGTTAATACTATGTGCCGAGCCTATGGAAAGTAGCTAATGTGACGCCGATTTTTAAAAAGGGGACAGGTCAGTTGCTTCAAACTATCGCCCAATTAGCTTAACATCGGTTATAGGGAAGATGCTGGAGT
The DNA here is from genome assembly GCF_024679095.1 of Eriocheir sinensis. Lineage (NCBI taxonomy): Eukaryota > Metazoa > Arthropoda > Malacostraca > Decapoda > Varunidae > Eriocheir > Eriocheir sinensis. The sequence goes on along the minus strand of NW_026111626.1, from coordinate 52,845 downwards.
CCATAATAGCCAGGAACATTCAGGAGCATTTAGAGAAACATAGCTTAATTCACGACTCGCAGCATGGGTTCACAAAGGTAGGTCATGCCTCACCAATCTCTTGTCCTTCTACAATAAAGTATTTGAGGCGGTTGACAGAGATGAAAATTATGATGTAATCTATCTTGATTTTAGTAAAGCGTTTGACAAAGTTCCTCACCAACGACTGTTGCTTAAATTACAGGCTCACGGAGTAGAGGGTAAAGTTTTGAACTGGGTCAAGGCGTGGCTTAGCAATAGGAAGCAAAGAGTGCAAATCAATGGTAAAAGATCTGACTGGGGATGTGTTACAGTGGGGTCCCACAAGGTTCGGTATTAGGTCCACTTTTGTTTATTATTTATATCAATGACTTAGACACAGGAATTAGTAGTGATGTTAGTAAATTTGCAGATGATACCAAGATCGGTAGAGTAATTGAGTCGGATCAGGACGCTAGTATTCTCCAAGGTGAACTCAACAGATTATATGACTGGGCGGATAAATGGCAGATGGAGTTCAATGTAGGGAAGTGCAGTATTCTGAGTGTAGGTAGGAACAACCCCTCACATAACTATTGCTTAAATGACACTCTCATAAGTAGGTCTGGGTGCGAGAGGATTTAGGGGTCTTAGTGAGCTCTGATCTCCGTCCAAGGGCACAATGCATTCAAGCTAGAAATCGAGCTAATAGGGTACTGGGATTTATTTCAAGGAGCGTAAGCAACAGAAGCCCAAGTCTTCCTCAAACTATATTTAGCATTAGTTAGACCTCATCTTGACTATGCGGTTCAGTTCTGGTCACCCTACTATAGAATGGATATCAAAATGTTAGAATCGGTGCAGAGGAGGATGACTAAGATGATTCAGGGGTTGAGAAACTTGCCATACGAGGAAAGACTCAAACAGTTAAACTTGCATTCTCTAGAAAGGCGAAGGGTGCGTGGAGACATGATCGAGGTTTATAAATGGATGAAGGGCTTTAATAAGGGAGACATTCATAAGGTTTTGTTGGTAAGAGAACCGGGTAGGACACGAAGTAATGGGTTTAAACTGGATAAATTCAGATTCAACAGGGACATAGGCAAAAATTGGTTTACTAATAGGGTGGTGGATGAGTGGAATAGGCTTAGCAGTCATGTGGTGAGTGCCAATACAATTGTCACATTCAAAAATAGACTAGATAAATTCATGGACAGCGATATTAGGTGGGGTTAGATACACGGGAGCTTAGGGTCAAAGGAGCTGCCTCGTACAGGCCTACCGGCCTCTTGCAGACTCCTGCGTTCTTATGTTCTTATGTTCTTATTAGCCACCCTCCTCATTATTTTAGCAACATCAGCAAACATATTCATATAGCTTGTCACCCCTTCTGTCATGTCGCTTATGTATATTGCAAACATAATCGGAGCCAACACAGATCCTTGGGGGACTCTACTAGTCACTTCCGTCCAGCTTGATTTATTGTTCCGTCTCCATATCGGCTCTTATCCAACTTTTCCTTAAAATCATGAATGTTTCTTGCACAAACCACCTCCTCCTCCAGCCTATTCCACAGCTCAATGCTTCAGTTTAGGAAGCTAAACTTTTTCACATCTCGCCTACACGTGGTCGCCCTCAACTTTTTTTCATGTCCTCTCATTTCTCTCTCACTCCACACACAGGTCCTCTCTGTCCACCCCGCTCGCCACCCTGTACACTGCTATCAGGTCTCCTCTTTCTCTTCTCTCCAGGGTTGTGAGCCCCATGCTATTAAGTCTTTCCTCATAAGTCCGATCTCTAAGCTCCGGTGTGTGTGTGTGTGTGTGTACAGTCCCCCACACAGGGCCTATAGCTGTACTAAGATTCCTTCATTTGATCCATATATTAATTCATTTGCAAGCAATCTGAATTTATAAGCTTAATTTTACTCTCAACAAATTCACGGGGGGCCAAAGTCTGTCTTAAACATATAGGCACCTCAGTTCACCTGTTTGAAAAGCCTGTCATAGCAGTTGCTGGGCTTTCCATGGAGTGTTTGGTGATGCCAGTGATAGTTTCATATGATTTCTGCATCTTGAGAGGAGAAACACACCCTTGAAAATCCTGATAATCTCTGTGGCCCTGGGAAATAGTTGTAACGGGAGATCAATATGTATAACAATATTGACCTAAGAACACCAAATTCTTTATCTTTCCAAGGCATGAGTGACCCCCAAACCCTCCTTTCCACAGGACTTGTCAAGCCGTCAAGCCAGTCAGTGAACCCAGTCTGCAAGACATCTTGGTCAAGATGGGACACAACCTAACACGCAAACCCTTCAAGCTGGAGAACCAAGACTGGGTAGGTCACAGCTAGAGAGAGATAGAGAGATTTACATAGAAAATCAGACCACACAGACCCCATGGTCCAGACTAGGTGGTCTATCCTTAAACCTAAGTGATTTTACATTAATCAGAAGGCTCCAAAAGGTTGCATTTCTACTCTAGTTGATATTAAGTTGTAGGAAGTGACGGTCGAGCTTGTTTTTAAAGGAGTCAATAGTGTTACACTGGACCACTGATGGTGGGAGCTTATTCCATTCTCGCACTACAACGTTGGTGAAGAAAAATTTGGTGCAGTCTGAATTTACTTGTCTACATCTGAGTTTTACGCCATTGTTCCTCGTGCGCAAAGTGTCATCGATCATAAACAATGTTGATCTGTCTACATTCATGAAACCATTAAGTATTTTAAAACATTCGATCAGTTTTCCTCGGAGGCGACGTTTCTCAAGAGAGAACATGTTAAGGGTGGAAAGCCTTTCTTCGTAGGATTTGTTGCGCAAGGAAGGGATCATTTTCGTTGCCCGACGCTGAACACCTAATTTAGCAATTTCCTTTGCATGGTGGGGAGACCAAAACTGTACCGCATATTCCAAGTGGGGTCTGACTAAACTATTGTAGAGCGGAAGTATTACATCTTTATTCTTGAATAAAAAGTTTCTTTTAATGAAGCCCAACATTCTGTTCGCTTTATTTGCTGCATCGATGCATTGCTGTGAGAATTTGAGGTTTGACGCGATTTTAACCCCCATGTCCTTGACGCATTGAACGCTTTTGAGTTTAACGCCGCGCATTTCGTAATCGAACTTCTTATTCCTCGTTCCAACTTGAAGGACCTGGCACTTGTCTACGTTAAAGGGCATCTCCCATCTATCCAACCAAGCTGAAATTTTGTGCAAATCCTCTTGGAGGCCTTGCCTGTCTTCGTCAGTGAGAACCGAGTTACCAATCTTTGTGTCGTCTGCAAATTTACTAATGCGATTATTGAGTCCAACATCCACGTCGTTGATGTAAATAATGAAGAGCACTGGGCCAAGAACCGAGCCCTGAGGGACGCCACTAGTGACCGGCGCCCACTCTGAGTTAAATCCGTCAATCACCACTCTTTGTTGTCTGTTGCTCAACCAATTCGCGATCCATGAGAGAGAGAGAGAGAGAGAGAGAGAGAGAGAGAGAGAGAGACATACAGATACATATAACAAAGAGAGAGAGAGAGAGAGAGAGAGAGAGAGAGAGAGAGATTGCCTTACTATTCCTGCAGTAAGCGGTGCCTGGCGTTTCCTGAATTTCCTGTTTTCCCTCTGCCTCCACCTCCTCCTCTCTCCCTCCAGCTGCCAACACTCACTCACTCCGCCAGTTGAGTCTTCTGTACCCCCACTGTTGTTTTCCCGTCCTGAGAATACCCCACCAGGACTCCTTGCAATCACTGTCATGGTTTGCAGGTGGGTGTTTGGTGACCCAGGGCATTGAGGGAAGCTAGACGCTCTCCTATAGGGCTTCAGGCAGATACAACTTCCTCATCACCTGCTTCACTCCAGCCCAGACTTTGCCACAGCTTCATCTTAAGGTGGGACTGGTTAGGTTACGTTAAGTTTAGGGTATCTTAAAACACAGGATGTGCGGGAACTTAGTGTATGAATCCATAAAGAATGACCTCACTTTGTTGTATAGAAAGTCTCATTAGTAAGGAAGCATATATGAGTTTTCCGAGTCAAGACCTATAGTAACTGTTTGGGGTTTTGTTAGGCTATATTGGGTTAAGTTTAGGGTATCTTCAGACACATGATACCCAGCACCTTATGGTATAAATCAACGAAGAATGACCTCACTTTGTTTTAGAGAGTTTCCTTAGCAAGGAAGCATATATGAATTTTCTGAGTCAAGGTCTATAGTGTTTGTTTTGGTTTTGTTAGGTTATGTTAAGTTTAGGGCATCTTCAAACACAGGATAGCTATCACCATATAGTATAATTCAATGAAGAATGACCTCATTTCATTGTATAGAAAGTCTTATTAGTAAGGAAGCATATATGAATTCTCTATGAGTCAAGAACTATAGTAACTGTTTGGGGTTTTGTTAGGTTAAGTTAAGGGTATATCTTCAAACACATGACAGCCAGCACCTTATGGTATAAATCAACAAAGAATGACCTCACTTTCTCCTATCCAAACCCTATGCAGTGTTGTAAGGCACCAACTTCTACTGATACAAATTAATTCATTGACATCTTTATTCTTTAATGTGTGTGTCTCAAAACACTAAAGGTAGATCTCAACGTCAATCATAACAAAATCCCTTATGCATAATTTAAGCAGCATCTTCACTCTTTCATCCCTATACTGTCCAGATCCCTTATGCAAGATTTAAGCAGCATCTTCACTCTTTCATCCCTCGCGCTGGTAAACTGGAACAATCTTCCTTCGTCTGTATTTCCTCCTGCGTACGACTTGCACTCTTTCAAGAGGAGAGTATCACAGACACCTCTCCTCCTGAAATTGACCTCTCTTTTGGCCACTCCTCTGAATGCTTTTATAGGAGTTGTGCCTAGTGGGCTTTTTCATTATTGTTTCCTTGTTTTACCTTTACACTTTTGACTGAAAAAAAAATAGGACCCAGCGTACCATGAAAGACGCGTATAATCTGACATTTGATTTTGGTGATAGGGTCATGTGGGTGTATAAACCGACTATTCCTCAACCCACAACTACTACTACTACTACTACTACTACTACTACTACTACTACTACTACTACTACTACTATTACTACTATTACTACTACTACTACTACTACTACTACTACTACTACTACTACTACTACTACTACTATTACTACTACTACTACTACTACTACTACTACTACTACTACTACTACTACTACTACTACTATTACTACTACTACTACTACTACTACTACTACTACTACTACTACTACTACTACTACTACTACTACTACTACTACTACTACTACTACTACTACTACTACTACTATTACTACTACTACTACTACTACTACTACTACTACTACTATTACTACTACTACTACTACTACTATTACTGGGAGACTGGGAGGAGTTTCTGGTGGAGAAGGGAGGGGAGAAAGGCCAGTGGGGAGAGGAGGAAAGGAATGGGAGGGGAAGGAGAGGAAGGGATAAATGAAAATGGAAAGCATGTTTAGGGCAACTCGTAAAGAGATACAATTTGGCCATACACACATGCACACACACACACTCTCTCTCTCTCACTTTAACCCTTTGGCTGCGATAGGGCATTTTTGGGTTTTTTCAAGGTTGCGTCATATACCCTCAAAAAAAAGAAAATGAACCAATTGGCTTTATATGATTTTTACATCGAGAAAAGACCTTAACTTTTTCGTAAATGACATTTATTTTTCTTAGAAAATGTGTGAAGTTTTGAAAAAAGTCCAAAATTGTTACATAACTGGCAAAAAAAATGATGAAATATATCATGCTGAAATGTAAAATACTTCATTCACTTCACTGTTTGGGGACTTAGACTAAAGAAAAGGATTGTAAATTGGTGTTGCTGCCATATTGTGACACTTTACTCAGTGCAAAACCTTTTTTTATTGATATAAAGTTGGCACCATTTATGTAAAATTTCCTTGGAGGAAAGACAGAAAATCAAACAAATTTCTATCCACACAGCATTTATTACTTGAAAAAAATATTCTGAAATTATATCCTATAAAATTCAATTCATCAAACATATAAATTGCAACAATGTACCAAATATAGAAAAATATAGCTCAAAAATTTCTTCAGGAAACAGTTTTATAAACATTGATAGGGTGAAAGATTTTCAATACCTCCCCTTCCATGATTATTTGTGAAATATATCATGTTCTGTAATTCAGTGGGGCTCTCTGAAGTAACACTTTATGCCAAATCATGTTTACATGCTCCTTACTTGAAGGAATCTTGGTGGAGGGAGCAACAGTATCCTCCTCTTCTAACTCCACACTATTATCATTGAAGTCATCCTCAGCCTCATCCAGCCAGTCATCAGTTTTTTCCTCAGACATTTCATCTTCATTTTCACTGTCTGATGCTCTTAGTTCTTCAAGTGTTCTTTGAATTTCTTCATCTGTCTTGAGAAATTTAGTCCTCTTCCTTGCTCCATGGTAATCTTGAAAACAAATATATGTATATGTGTAATAAAAAAGGACATCGTACATATATGCAAAGAGACAATAGTTATCACCATCCTAGTCTAGCCCAAGGAACATGCACGCAAGAAAGAGACAACAGTTATAATCAGCCTAGTCTAGCCTAGGTCATAAATAATATAAAAGAGACTTACAATGTAAAAGAGACTTGTCTAGCCTAGGTTTTGTAAAATGAGAGAGAAGGAGAGTGAGAAAGAGAATTAGACATGTATACATGCATTATACATAAGTATCTATGTGTGCGCACATATTGTTTTAGTAAAATGGCCCTTTTCATAGAGTTAAATGCCCAGTTAAAAACCTTACGTCTTTATTCAAGGTCACACTAATACATCTTCGTTTTTTTACATCATATATGCTTATATAACAATCAGGCATTGTTTATGACACAAATGCAATAATATAATTGATAAAACTTACCTCTGTTATGAGCAGAAATACAAGGAAGATGTGATAGAAGAACTTCATCACACACGTGGGCGCTGATCAGCGGTAGCATTGTTTGTTTACTGTTCCCTATGCCGTCGGCAGACAGTTGTAGCTATCGACCTGTGGCTTTCTGTGTGTACTTTTAGATGAAAACAGATCAATAATCTAAATGGAAAACATTTTTATACCGATGGTGACTATAGTCGACTTTCGCAACCTGGCGCAATCACTCCCGGCGACTATAGTCGAGTACCGCAGCCAAAGGGTTAAACACTTTAAACACTTTATTATCTCTCTCTCTCTCTCTCTCTCTCTCTCTCTCTCTCTCTCTCTCTCTCTCTCTCTCTCTCTCTCTCTCTCTCTCTCTCTCTCTCTCTCTCTCTCTCTCTCTCTCTCTCTCTCAAGCTTGACTCTGAATAAAAAAAAAGTAAACAAATTGAATTAAATAAAAAAAATCCCTCTTGTGTCGCTTGTGCTTCCCAACCAACCAACAAACAAACACAAAAATACATAAATAAAATAAATAAAAATAAATCCATAAAGGTGTTCATCTGATTTTTCTTCTTTCAATATAATTTTTTCTCCTTTTTTATTTGCTATTTTTTTTCTTTTCATGAATTTATTACTATCTCAATTGTTTACACAGGCAGAAGAAGAAGAAGAAGAAGAAAACACACAGAGAGAGAAGAGGAGGAAGAAGAAGAGGAAGGACTTGTAATATGGCAGACATCAAACCAATGGTGAGTGTTAAATATTTTGTCTTTTCTTCCTTCCTTCCTTCCTTCCCTCCTTCCTTCCTTCCTTCCTTCCTTCCTTCCTTCCTTCCTGGCTCTTGTATGGATGGATAGATGCTTACAGGTATGGGTGAGAGGGGCCTGGGGGTTAATAAGGATAAATCTGGGTGTGATTAAAGAGAGGAAGGAGGAAGAGGAGGGGGGCTGTCTGTCTTCCCTGCCCTTTGATAGAATAGATGGATGAGCAAGTTCTGAGGTTAACCATTCCACAGCCTTCAGTCCAGGGTCTTGTAGTGCCTATAGGGAGGGTCTGGGGTCTGCTAAAACATGCTGAGTAATGCACAGTGGAGGCATTAGCAGAGGCTCTGGTGGTTAGGACAGTTTTTTTGGGAAGAAAGATCATTAACGAACAACAGAGAGAGTGGGGGATAGAACAGAGGGACACCACTTTGGACAGGTTTAGGGGAAGAGCAGTGACCGTCTTCCACAGTGGAGATAGAACAACTGGAAAGGAAACTGGAGATAAAATGAGAGAGAGAGAGAGAGAGAGAGAGAGAGAGAGAGAGAGAGAGAGAGAGAGAGAGAGAGAGAGAGAGAGAGAGAGAGAGAGAGAGAGAGAGAGAGAGAGAGAGAGAGAGAGAGAGAGAGAGAGAGAGAGAGAGAGGCCGAAGAACTGGGAAGGAAAAATAAATGTAAAGAAAAAAAAAGATTGAGATGAAATATGAATAAAATGTCATGAGTATATGTGGAGTGTCTTGCTGAAATACACCACTCAAATATTACCCCGGTGTGCCCCAGTAATACCCCAATATTACCTGAAGGATGATGCCTCAGTGGACCCAAATATTACCCCAGTGTGCCCCAGTAATACCCCAATATTACCTGAAGGATGATGCCTCAGTGGACCCAAATATTACCCCAGTGTGCCCCAGTAATACCCCAATATTACCTGAAGGATGATGCCTCAGTGGACCCAAATATTACCCCAGTGTGCCCCAGTAATACCCCAATATTACCTGAAGGATGATGCCTCAGTGGACCCAAATATTACCCCAGTGTGCCCCAGTAATACCACAATATTACCTGAAGGATGATGCCTCAGAGGACCCAAATATTACCCCAGTGTGCCCCAGTAATACCACAATATTACCTGAAGGATGATGCCTCAGTGGACCCAAATATTACCCCAGTGTGCCCCAGTAATACCCCAATATTACCTGAAGGATGATGCCTCAGTGGACCCAAATATTACCCCAGTGTGCCCCAGTAATACCCCAATATTACCTCATGGATGATGCCTCAGTGGACCCAAATATTACCCCAGTGTGCCCCAGTAATACCCCAATATTACCTCTAGGATGCCTGTTACCCCATTTTCATCCCAATATTACCTCTGATACAAAGTGCACCCAGTATTACCCTCAAAATTACCTCAAGGTGTCCCAGTATTACCTCAGTGATGCTCTAGTGAATGCAATATTACAGCAGTGTAGCTCAGTAGTACCCCCAAGGTGACCAAATATTACTTCAATATTGCTCTAAATTACCCTGAAATACTGCAATATTACCTCACCAATATCCTAGTGGAGCAAGTATTACACCAGAGTATTCCAGTATTGCTCTGATATTACCCTAGTGTGCCCCAATATTACCTCTTATTCCCAAATTTATCCCAATATTACCCAAATACACTTCAGTATTACCTCAACAATATCTCAATGAACCCAGCATAACACCAGAGTATTCCAGTATTACTCTGATATTACCCTAGTGTGCCCCAATATTACCTCTTATTCCCAAATTTATCCCAATATTACCCAAATACACCCCAGTATAACCTCAACAACATCTCAATGAACCACCAGAGTATTCCAGTATTGCTCTGATACCACTACCACTACTAACTTCCTCTGACTTGCAGGATGTGTGAAGAAGAAAAAGAAGAGGAAGAAGAAGAAGAAGAAGAAGAAGACTCTGCTCACAAGTAAGAAATTCTGTGTCCCCGCTGTACCTCATTGGAGAAGGTAAGCCTGATTCATTTTTCTTTGAATTATATATTTCCTGATTCCTTCCACAGCTTTAAGGAAAGGCACGCGGGGGGCAGACACTTGTACTCACCTCACGTGACTGAAGGAAGTACTATCTCTGGAGAACTGGAGAACCATCCTTGAAAACCCGATACATTTAATAATATTGGCCTCTACCGTACATACTAATTAAATGTCATCCATTCCGTACCAACTGTCATGTCAATCTCAATGCAGCCTGAACCAGTCAGGGCAGTTGTATAGATGTATAGCATAGTCTCAGTTCACCTTCCCAGTGGTGCCTCCTTGCTCCTTGGCGCCTTTCTGAGCATACTTTGGTTACATGTGCCTTTGTTCCCTCTAAATCTAGTCTCCTTACATAGCCCTGCCTTCCTAACACTGCTGTCAACACGTTGCTGCTCTATGATAAAACAACTGCCTGGCTTGATTTTCTGGTTAAGGTCTATATTCTTATACATGTCTGGCTCCCATTACAACTATTTTTCAAGGCCTTTTTTACCTCTGGATGTAGTCTCCTTACATGAACTTGCCTTGCTAAAACTGATGTTAAGACTTTAGCATTACTGCTATAAAAAAAAAAAAAAAACTGCTGCGTGCGTATTTATTTTTGGATCAAGGTCCAGATTTTTATGTATCAGGCTCCCATTACGACCATTTCCCAAGGCCACAGAGAAGGTTAGCTGGGTTCCCGTGGGTGGTTTTCCAGCTCAATCACCAGGGTTACAATACCGTCGGGGCTTCGTGGTGCAGTGGTTAGCACACTCGGCTCACAACCAAGAGAGCCCGGGCTCAATTCCCAGGCAACTCCTACTACAAGAGGCTTTTTAAATAGGTGTACTTTGGTTCTAATTTGTTTAAAAATACTGGCCTAACCCCTAAAGGGCGGGGATGTACCATGAAATCACCACTTTCAAGGCTTAAAAAAATCACTTTCAGCCCTCTCTCAATTGTGCCCACACTGAAAGCTGTTTTGGGAGGAGGATGAGGCTTATGAGGAGTCGAGGTCACTGGCCGTGGACACTCGGGTGCAGAATCAGATGAGGAAGGTACAAAAACCTCTCCTCCTGCCATTGTTACAGTCACAGCATCACTGAGAGTCACGAAGGAGTTGTGTGGCAGCCCGGGAGTCACGCTGACCCTTAAATTCCCACGCAGACTGCAGAATTACGTAGGATTAGGCAGACTGCAACAACACATCACTCGCCCTTCACCTGGCAGCCAGAAAATACCATTCACCCACCCTTTAGGGAGTCCCCTGGCACACACCTTTAACAGGGCTTTCGTAGGAGTTTTTGGACATTTCCAGGGGTAGTTTAATGACTGGTGGTAGTTTAACCCTTCCCATGTATCCTGAATCTAAAAGAAACAGCCATTAGAACCTGATTAAACTTCTTTTTGGTCTTTGAAAGTAGTTGTAATGAGAGGCCGAACTGTTTGAGGGCCATAGGGTAGGCGGTGGCTGAGTGATTAGTGTGCTGGGCCAGCATTCACCACGCCATGGACAACGTTGATTTGAATCCCCACGCTACTACCTGGGATTTTTCAGTCACCGCTGAGTGGCCTAAGACTACCCACGTGCTGTCCTGAAGACAACCCATCAACCCTGACTCTAGAAGAAACCGTCCAAGTGAATCAAGAATGAGTTCCGGGGGGCAGCATGAGCCAAGCATAACTGGCGGCACTGTAAAAAAAAAGTTGCCTGCGCCATGACAGCCTTGGGCCAACCACCAGCTAGGCGCCTACCCTGAAGAAAGCCTACTGGCGCTATAGGCTGAGATGTCAAAAAAATAAAAGATAAAGAAAGAAAATCTTTAAAAAGCCGTCCCAAAGACATTAATTTAACAGGGCCCTAGTGGTAGTTTAACCCTTGCACTGTACCATGAACCGAAAAAACACTCATTAGAACCTGACTGATCTTCGTTTCGGCCTTTGCAAGTAGTTGACGTGAGGGACCAAAGTGTCCGAGGGCCATATTTTTAAACATTTTGTCGCCAAAGCACACATATTTAGCAAGGCTTTCTTAGTTGTGGGCATTCCAGGGGTAGTTTTATGACTGGTGGTAGTGTGACCCTTCTAATGTACCACAAACCCTAGGAAAACACTCATTAGAATGGATTAATCTCCTTTACGGCCTTTGAAAGTAGTTAACGTGAGGCGGAACCGTCCGAGAACACTGACCAAATATCAGTTGTACCGTGCCTTTCTATCTGTTCTTATCCATTCATTTAAGTCTTCTCTCTTAGGAAGGAAAGCTCAAATACGTACCATGAACCAGCACTTGACACTGGTAGACTCTCCTCTATGACGTTCCTTCTTCCTCCTCCTCTCGCCTTCCTCCAGGTTTCTCCTCTCTTGATGATTGTAGATTCTTCTCCTTCCTCCTCCTCCTCCTCGTCTTTCTCTTCTATCTCAGTGTCTGCATTTATCTCTCATTTTAATTTTTCCTCCTCCCAGATGTCCATCTCTCCACCTCATCGTCTCCTCCATATTACCTCTCTCTACCTACCTTTGTTCCTTTTGTATGCAAATCCTTAATTTTTCCTTCTCTCATAGCCTTCCTCCCTTCACACATTCTCTCTCCACCTCTTGTCTCCTCCATTTTACCTCCCTCTACCTGTCTTTCTTCCTCTCGTACGTAAATCCCTCTCGTGTAAATCCTTTTTCTCTGTATATATATTATCCCAGTTATTTCTCTGATTTCATTTCTCCACAGCTTTTAATATATATATACGAGGCTTCCGGAAGAGAAACTGTAAGGCACAGTGACCTATTGTTACGTAAATTAGTTTGTTAACATTCCCAGGACAGTTTACGGGACTTCCAGCCCTCCGTACACCCCATATAAGGGTGCTTTTCCCTTGCATTCATTCCTTGTTCTTTTTGTGAGAGGTTTTGTCTGCCTTTCCCAATGCAAACTAGAACATAATAGCTCTGTTAAGATGTAAAGTGCAAGGGAAAAGGGACTCCAAACACTATACACAAGGGTCTATGTTTCTTACGACACTTCTCTGCTGGATGCCTCAAATATTAATCTCTGTGTACATATTCTTTTATTTTATCTTCCTATTATGTCTGCAAGCGCTCTCGTTTTTCCTGCTTGTAATGTTGTCTGTTCATCTTACTGTCTAAGGTGTATATATCTCATAGTAATCTTAAATATTCTTCAATATAATTGTTCTTTTATTTTTCATATGCCTGCAAGCTCTCGTCTTTCCACCCTCTCGTGTTGACCATATTTCTCTCTCTTGTCTAAGGTGTATATATATCTCATAGTAATCTCTCATATATTCATCTCTGTACCATGTTCCTTTATGACTCCCTTGTTGCTATCATTGTGTCGCTCCCTCCCTGCTGAAGTGAGGTAAGCGCCATGAGGGTTCATCTTGAGGTATCACTTGCCTGGCATAGACCAACTATTCAGGCCTCATCAGACTAAAATTCAAAGATGTTGAGTCGTTATGGTGGATTTAAGTTCATTCTAATGCCTGGGAAAAGCGCAGAAACAGGGGAATCAGTTTCTTGTGCATATGGCTTGTCTCACATGAGCAGGGAGCGACACATTTGTAGGGGTCTGTTGTTCCTCCTCTCTCTCTCGTAACCTTTCTTCTCGTTTCTGTGATTTTCTCTGATTCTGAATTGTCTTTTTCTAGATGTCTGTCTGTTGTGTTATGACTTTGTCTTGTAAGGTAATGATTTCCCTTCATTTATACGGCTTTTTCTTGAACTTTTTTGACCTCATTACGTATATGCAATCTTTCGAGTTCTCTTATTTTTATAGACGTCTGATTTAGGTCTTGTTTAATGTTCTTGTGTTCCCTTCATTTCCGTTGCTTAACTATTTTGACCTATGTATGCAATCTCTCGTCATTCTCTCCTCTTAATAAGTTCTTCATCTTCCTCTCTCATAAGCTTATATTTCTAATGTTTCTTTCCTTGTATTAGTTTGTTATACTTATAATATGATGTTTTTTGTGGTTTAAATTAGTTTCTCCTTGCTTAAATTTTAAAATGATCAAAGAAATCAGTTTATAGCCAAAAAATATATGAAAAATGGCTTTAAAATGAACAAAATTTGCCATAACTAGCAGTAAAAATAGCTTGAAAATCTGTACTAAGTCCATTATACTTCTTCGGGCGTCCGGAGATTTAGCACAATGGTTATTTGTAAAGTAAAACACAAGATACGTCCCTGATCTTTATTTTCACGAGATAGAAAGTTCACATCTCGCTAGCTAATACATAAGAATCCGTGGCAATCTTCAGAGTTGAACGATTCTTTTCTCTCGGCAGAATCGAGCGGTTGAGTGGACTCCATCTCTTGAGGGGCGGCTTCGTATCCCAGCGTGATCTCCTGCAAGGCATCCCAGCACACACCACATGCTCTGGAGGGGGAGAGAAAGTCAAGATGAATTGGCCTTGTCTTGGAGGAAATGTACTCTGTTTTGATTTTGCTCTCAATAAACATAGACCCTAAGATTTTTTTAATTATAAAACACCTGAACAGTTTGCAGTCTTTCTCCGGAGAGGCTTTGAAGTATAATTGACTTAGGGACAAATCTAAGGTTAAAATTTCCAATTTTTTGCTTATTTCTGGCCAAAAGAGGCATATTTCAGATGAATTTCTGGAATATTCAAGCTATGTAACAGAAAATATATTAAGCATATAAAACAATTAATATAACTAAATAAAGACAGGGCAACATTAGCAGAGAATTCAAAAGCCATGATGAAGGGATGGTCTAAGTGAGCACAAAAGCCGAGAGGAACAGAAGTCAAACCGAGGCTAAAAGTAGAAATAATGAGGACAGAATAATAAATGAAACTGAACTGAAAACATCCATGTACACAAAAACGAAGGAGAAATCTAACAAAAGACGTCAAAATCTGAGAGCAAAGCCAATATTACAAAACTACCCAGCGTCCAGCCGAGAGGGGCATAAGGGACCTTGTATATATTATAAGCAAGGTTCGGAAGTCTTGAAATGTGTTCTGGGAGGGAAACTTAACCCTTAGTTTACTGAATAATTGGTCATTTAATCCCTCTTGGCAGGACACACTGAGGAGGAATGGATTGATGGTTATAACATGGAACGATTATATGTATAGAGAGGAGAGAAAGTGAGGAGGAGAATATGAAATGAAGAGAAGTAAAAGGGAAGAGACAAAGATATAGAGGAAGACGAGAGAAGGAATATCTATCAGGGAGGAGGAAAAAATAAGATACAAGGGAGAGGAAGGGGCAGAAACGGCGGTAGGAGGGAGGAAGGATGAACAGCAGGAGGGAAGAGTCACCACAGCCCGGCCGACCCCATAAGGTACAGTATAAAGACCCTTGTTAACGAGAGGAAAAAAAATCAATGAAATTACAAGAAAATTAGTGATGAGAACATAATACAGAAAGCTTATTGTTATGTGGATTATTATGACCTCTGCTGGGACGTGCAGGCCTATATAATTATTAATCACAGCACTGCCTCCACACACACTCGCACCTATATATAACTAACTAATGAATGAACTAATTGATTAACTACGTGTGATGACTGCTTACTAACTAATGACTCAATAAACTAATTAACTAATGAATGAGCTAATAAACTAACTAATAAATGAACTTATTGATTAACTAGATGCTATGACTGCTTACTAACTAATGACTCAATAAACTAATTAACTAGCTAACTGACTAACAGGGGGCTACCGTAACTCAATACAAGCTTAGGTCAGTATTTATAGATGTTTCCGCCCCTCTCATCAACTGTTTCCAAAGGCCGAGAAGATGAGTGTTATTGTAAGTTCATGGTACAGAAAAACGGTCACATTACCACCAGGGTCATTAAATTAGCCCTGGAAATGCCCTAAACTCCTAGGAAAACCATGTCAAATGTGTGTTTCTTAGGTTCATGGTGCAAAAGAAGGGTCAAACTACCACCAGGGTCATAAAACTACCACTGAAAGTAACCAGAAATCTTATGAAAGCCGTGTCAAATGCAAATGCATGTTTTTTGAGTAAACTGCCCCTGGCCAAAAAATTTCCACTTATCCCCAGACTGAAATGAACATGGAGCCTCCGAGCCTTTGACCTAAACCTTTTTGGTGTGGGCAGCGATAGTCTCAGTATCCTCGGTGTTGTTCGTTTAGGCAAAACACTTACATCATACGTTTGGAGTTTTATGTGTTCACTGCCGTCTGAGTCCTTTAGGATTGGTCCAACCGCATGGTGCTACCTGCTATACAATAAGGCGGTTACAAGGGAGATCTTTTAAGGCCATGGATAAACCTGTGCGCCTTGCTTCTCCCCGGGCAAAAGCTCTTTCCATGGTGTCTGTGTCTGCCAGCGACACCACACCATTCCAAGATAACAAAACAAAGCAAACTCAGGTTTCCGGGGGAGGGAAAAGTGTCAGTGCGATAGCAGGGAGTCACGAAAACCCTCAGTGAACCACAATGCACAGTCCCATACATATCAGTCCCTAATGCCACCGTGGGTTGCGATGTCTGCCTGGAAGGGCCTACAGTCAAACAATTTCAAATAGTCCATTTTGCATTGACTGCCTTGGGTCCTTTCCTCCCTCTGCTCTGCCACACAGTCCCAACACCTATTTTTCCCTCTCATATGTTACCTATAGATAAGATAGGAGAGGAAGGGAATCTGAATCAAACGCCCAAAAGGACTATTTGAAATGGTTATATTATAGTTGTTTCATCCTTATTCTCTACCATGAACTAAAAACACACATTTGGCAAGGCTTTCATGGGGGTTTTGTTTATTTCCAGAGGTAGTTGTGTGACCCTGGTGGTAGTCTGATCCTTCCTCTGTATCATGAACCTGAAAACACAGATTTGCTAAGGCTTTCGTGGGAGTTTTGAACATTTCCAGGGGTAGTTTTGTGACCCTGGTGCTAGTTTGACCCTTCTTCAGTAGCATGAACCTAAAGAACACTCACTGGAACCTGACTGATTCCCTCTTTGACCTTTAGAAATAGCTGATGTGAGAAGCGAAAGAGTATACCAGCCTAATTCATGATGAAGTTAGTGTCAATGCAGACCCCACAAGACTGGCGCAAAGTCATCATTATCTTTAATGGTGAAGGCCTCAGTTATCGCCAAATAGCACAGCCAATTGGTGTGTCCATCTCTAACATAGCACGATGAATGGGTCTGCAGATATGTGGCCACAGGCTCCACTAGTGACAGGCCTCAAAGCAGACTTAACAGTGTAATTACCATGCACTCATTACCAAACAAATACTTCCTATCCTCATATATTGTACATATGTAACCATAATGACGCAGTATGTGGTTTACGTATTAATTTTGGCATATAATTCTGTATACTTTTACTGGCAATTATGCTTCTAAACTACCACCTGGCACTATCATTCCCTCAACTGAATAAGAATGAGGTCAGCCACAGCATTTAAACTGCCTGACAATGGTCCCCAAGCACACACACATTCATCATGGCTTTAGTAGGAGTTGTGGGCTTTTCCATGGGTGGTATCTTGACCCTGGTGGGAGTCTGACAAGACTCTGTACCATTAACTCAAGAATTGCTCCTGAGAACACATTTTGCCTTTTTTTGGCATTTAAGAATAACTGATGTGAGAGTCGGAAGAGTCCAAGAATAGCGATCAATGTCCTGAGTGGAGTGGCTTACATAATTGTATCCACACCACAGTCTCATAATAATTGTCAATAATTTATGTAATGCATTGACAACCTAATGTCAGTGACTCAGAGCTGAGTTAGTTAGCACCAGAATGGCATCTTGCATATGAACAACCACCCTTGTGGTGAAGAATTATCACCCCAACCAATTATTATAGTACGCTTACGTCAACGATATATTTCCAGCACAGAATATGAGCAATGCATTATCTAGATCAAGCGTCAAGGCTCATCAGTGCACATGTGATCCTGAGTCACTGGCACCTCACTCCTTCATTGAGTATGAGTACACAGGGCTAACACGTTCTACACAGGGAGAAGTGTCTCACAATTGTTGGTCTGTGTATCTCAGAATGGCTGGGATGCTTACAGTGTTGGAGAAGTTTTTGGTGAGTGTATCTAAGGGAGCTTCACCCTGCCTGCCTGTTTGAGGTGGCCATGTCTACCTGGTGGTCCCAGTGTGGCGTTGAGTCTCGCCCCTGATTTGGTTTGTCCCATCCTGATCTGCACATGGCAGAAGCCAAATTTTAACTATGACTGAGTAACTAAGTGTGAAGAAGTACCAAGGAGGACCTAAAAAGCGATGCAAAGTGGAACAGGTCAAAAGAATAAGCGGAGGGATTGTTGACATTCTAGTTATATACATACATACATACATACGTCATCACTTACTTTAATAAAAATATAAATAACATTGTAAACAAAGCCCGGACAAACCAAATCAGGTGGATGAGGCTTAACGCCATACCATGGCACAGCTACATGGCCAGCAGCTGTGCCTTTGCTATCTATTAACCCGGTAGCAGCAACGGGACAAATTTGTGGCTTTACCACGTACCAGCGATGGGCCAAATTTTTGCCATGATATAAATCCCCCTAAATAGATGATGCGTAAACTGATCACAAATGCATCGATACATATTATGAAATGGTTTGTGTGAGTGATGATTTTTTCTCATTATTCTCGCTTAGAGGTAGCGTAATTTATGAACCATGATCACCGCAGCTACCACCGGGTTAATGCCCTAGCCACACCACACCACCCATCAGATCCAGCCATGCTAAACACCACACCCCACATCAGACCTGCCACACCCAGCCACACCACACCCCATATCTACACCACCCAGTCAAGCCACACCACACCCCATATCAGATCATGATAAACCACACCACACTGCATATCACACCTGGTCACACTACACCCCATATCTACACCACCCAGTCAAGCCACACCACACCCCATATCAGATCATGATAAGCCACACCACACCCTATATCAGACTGCTAAGCCACAATAGCAACATCACCCCACACCTCATAATAGATCCTAGCACACCACACATCACACCACATCCCCCATCACAGCCAAGAACATCAAACCACATAGCGCACCCAGCCACACCAGAGCCCACACACCATCCGGCCACACCCTTCACACCATGTTACACTAAACGTCACAGCTATATTAATACCCTATATCACTTGGCACTTACATATAGCAGTCAGTGACACTCTATTGCATTAGTCTTCCATTATGAACCATCTTGGTTGAGTAGATTATCTCACTATATACAAAAACTATGGTTAGTCTACTCCTGAAAACTTTCTCTCTCTCTCTCTCTCTCTCTCTCTCTCTCTCTCTCTCTCTCTCACACACACACACACACACACACACAATCCTCTAGGGCAGGGGTTGGCAAGCTTCACAGTGCCAGGCAGGGCCAGAGACAGCTTCTAGGTGCACTGGAGTGCCAAGGAGAACCCAAAAGTGACTGTACAAAAACTTTATAGATAATTATCAGGCACACAGTGGCTAGATTACAAGAAATGTATTTAAAACCATGCACATCAGTGAGTGCAGACAACAGTTTTATCATATTAGTGGGATGGTTGGTGCCACGGAGAAGTGACTCAATGTCTGGATTGACTGATGAGGTGGTCACTCAGCTGGGAGCGTATGTGAGACTTTGTATATTTCATTTTTGAAAAGAGTTGTTCACAACATTACCAAACATGGCAACGATGCGTTTTACATGCTTAATGTATTTGAGAGAAGGGAGTATAAGTTCACGGAAGAAGAGGTGCGGTACCTTGCCTTCTGCTCCTCATTACACAAAGTTGCGGGCCAGATTGTGATAGACATATCAAGCAGGGTGACGGACCATGAGTTCCGTCTCTGGCCTGTGGGTTGGAGGTTGCCGACCCCTGCTCTAGGGCACAAGCTTTCCATATTTTTGATCACCCAACAACACTTACATATCTTTTTCTCTTTAAAATATTTTAACATGGGAAATGGTGTGTGTACGGAAAGCAGAAGACAGTAAAAGTAATGAACAGTGTGTGTGTGTGTGTGTGTGTGTGTGTGTGTGTGTGTGTGTGTGTGTGTGTGTGTGTGTGTGTGTGTGTGTGTGTGTGTGTGTGTGTGTGTGGTGTGTGTGTGTGTGTGTGTGTGTGTGTGTGTGTGTGTGTGTGTGTGTGTGTGTGTGTGTGTGTGTGTGTGTGTGTGTGTGTGTGTGTGTGTGTGAGCTCAAGGGCAAAAAAAGGAAACAATAGTGAAAGAAAGCCTGCAACTCACTGCTCCTATAGAAAAGCATTCAGAGGAGTGGCCAAGATAGGTCAATTTTGGGAGGAGAGGTGTCCTGATACCCTCCTCTTGAAAGAGTTCAAGTCATAGGCAGGAGGAAATACAGATGAAGGAAGATTGTTCCAGAGTTTACCAGCGTGAGGGATGAAAGAGTGAAGATGCTGGTTTTTGGACAGTAAACGGATGAGCTAGAGTAGAAAGTCAAGTGGAGTGGGGCCACAGGATGGGGGGAGGAATGCAGTTAGCAAGTTCAGAAGAGCAGTCAGCATGAAAATATTGATAGAAGATAAAGAAGCAACATGACGGCAGAATTTAAGAGGTAGAAGACTATCAGTGAGAGGGGAGTAGATGAGACGAAGAGCCTTAGACTCCACTCTGTCCAAGAGAGCTGTGTGAGTGGAGCCTCCCCACACATGAGATCCATACTCGATATGAGGGCGGACAAGGCCCCTGTATATGGATAGCAACTGTGCAAGGGAGAGGAATTGGCGGAGACGATACAGAACGCCCAACCTCGAGGAAGCTGATTTAGTGAAAGAGATGAGAAGTTTCCAGTTAAGGATGTTTAGTGTTGAAGAAGGTGACAGCTGAGTGTTGTCAAAGATTAGGGGATGTCATTTCAGGATAATTTTAGCCGAGGCTCAACTTTTGGTCTCACCTGTAGTTTGTTCTTCACATCCTGGGTGACTGAAGATGATGGAGCAGTCAGGCTCCCCAGGGCTGATCAGGCTGACTGGAGGTGGACTGCAGAGGAGAGGAGGGAGGGATGGGTTGTTGGGATGGGACGGGAGGCTTTGGGAAGGGAGAATGTGGCTGGCACTGAGGGGAGGGAGGGAGGGAGGGAGGGAGGGAGGGATTGGTTGTTGGGATGGGACGGGAGACTCTAGGAGGGGAGAATGTGGCTGGCACTGAGGGGAGGAGGGAGGGATGGGTTGTTGGGATGGGACGGGAGACTCTGGGAGGGGAGAATGTGGCTGGCACTGTGGGGTGGAGGGAGGGATGGGTTGTTGGGATGGGACGGGAGACTCTGGGGGGGGAATATGTGGCTGACTGCTCTTCTGAACTTGCTAACTGCATGCCTCCCCCCTCCCGTGCCCTCACCACACTCGACTTTCTACTCAAGCTCATCCCTTTACTGTCCAAACCCCTTACGCACGAGTTAACCAGCATCGTCACTCTTTCATCCCTCACGCTGGTAATCTCTGGAACAATCTTCCTTCATCTGTATTTCCTCCTGCCTATGACTTGAACTCTTTCAAGAGGAGGGTATCGGGACACCTCTCCTCCCGAAATTGACCTCTCTTTTGGCCACCCCTCTGAACGCTTTTCTATAGGGGCAGTGAGTTGTGGACTTTCTTTCATTACTATCTCCTTTTTTTGCCCTTGAGCCGTTTCCTTTGCTGTAGAAAAAAAATCCCAATATGGATTTCTTCCCCTTCAGGACTCATTTGAAGGGAGGAGAACATACAGCAACAAGACACAAGGAGCAGGTTCACAGGAAACAAAGAAGTTCAGCCGCAGCTCTCACACTTGGAGCTGAAGAAGAGAAAGATCTTGCGGATTGGTATAAGGAGAATGAATTCTTATACAACAGTGAGAAGGCTGACTTCAAAAACCAAAATAAAAAGCAAGAGCCTTTTAAGTAAAGGCTGAACAGCTGTGCAGCTGCAAACCAAGATCAACTCTGAGAGATAGAGTCGGGAGGATAAAAAAAAACAAGCCCTCCGGTGGTCTCACACACAGGGAGATGTGTATCATGAAGAACTATGGCTTCATTGCCAAGTACATACATGAGGAAGGTCACAGAAGGCAAGTGGCCAAGCACTGCCCACCAAGTGAAGAATATGGCTGCTGAAACATGGCTCATGAAACAGCAGCCATCAAGAGTGACTCTGAACTCGTGTTTCATGAGTGGAAACAAATGGACCCAGCCACTTGGAAGAGATTCATGATATATATATATATATATATATATATATATATATATATATATATATATATATATATATATATATATATATATATATATATATATATATATATATATATATATATATATATATATATATATATATATATATATATATATATAATAATGTATGGATTTGAAGAGCCTCAGCAGGAGGGCCAGCTGCACGTCATCTCATCCTTCCTCCGCACCAAGCTAAGTATACCGTGTATCGTTAGTGTAGCCAGGTCAGAGTAGGTTCTGTAGGCGCACGGAGACGCGCTAGGTCAGTTTGTGTGTGTGTGGTGGAGTTTTCTGTTCTTTTGTTGTAATAAAGTTGTGCATAGTTGTACACACCTTATCAGTTAACCTTTGTGTACACTGAGGGTCCTTGCCAGACCCATAAGGAGATATAATTAAGAACCCTACAGATGATTTGAGGTCCTTTGTGTGTGTCGTGGTCACCACGAGGCTTCCTACAGAGATCAAGCTCCATGTTGGGAGGCCTGTACGAACACAGAGGAAGCCAGGTAAGTCGTGCTTACTACACTTTTGCCAGTAGTACACCTCTTCGTGTCTCTTGACGCACCACAGGGATCATCCCTTGCTGGCTAGTTTCACCTTTTGAGCTCACGCACTGTTTAATCAAAATTTTCTCCCTTAACACTACGGCTATATTGCCAAGTACATGAGGAAGGTCTCAGAAGGCAAGCAGCCAAGCATTGCCCACCAAGTGAAGAATATGGATGGGTTGTTGGGATGGGACGGGAGACTTTGGGAGGGGAGAATGTGCCTGGCACTGAGGGGAGGAGGGAGGGATGGGTTGTTGGGTGGGGAGGGAGTCTCTTGGAGGGAGGTTAGGGTGCCATGAGGAAAGGTCCCCGAGGAAGAGGGTGTCTCCAGGCTCTGTTTCTCAGCTGGCCTGTCGTGGTGTTTGGGGAGCCTGCGGAGATAAATAAACTATGATGGTCTCCATGGTCACATTAGTTTTGCAAGAGCCCATTAACCCTTTGACTGTGGATTTCCTCCAAGAAGACCTCACCAAGCTACAGGAATGGAGCAAAAAGTGTCTGCTACAATTCAATGAAGAAAAATGTAGAGTTCTGCACCTTGGGAGTGGATGTCCAGCACACCAATACCATATGGGAAACACTCCACTATCCACCACAGAGCCAGAGAAAAACGTGGGAGTATAGGTTATCAGGCTATCAGTGAAGGCAAAATCCCTGACAATCGCAGTGGAGGGGTTAAAACATCAAGTGTATGACAAGAGCACTGGTTTCAATAGATATTTCCTCCTACAACTAAGACCCTTAGGAATAATGATAAGCCAGAACAAATACCTTTGGGAAGCACTGTGGAGGCGGAGGCAGAAAAATGTGAAGACAACCACCCGGGAGCAAGGAGACCACCACCGTCAGGGGAAAGCAGGGACCTGAAAAATAAAAAATATTAGGGAAAGAAATAAAACCAAAGGAAAGGACAGCAGAAAAAGAGAAAGGAAGGAAACTGGTTGGCATTATAAGACACTTCGGCTAATCACATCAGCTATTTCTAAAGGTCAAAGAGTGGGTCAGTCAGGCTCCAATGAGTGTTTCTTTAGATTCATGGAAGGGTCAAACTACCACCAGGGTTATAAAACTACCCCTGGAAATGCCCACAACTCCTAGGAAAGCCTTTTCAAATCTGTGTTTCTTTAGATTCATGGTACAAAAGAAGGGTCACACTCCCACCAGGGTCATAAAACTACCCCTGGAAATGACCACAACTCCTAGGAAAGCCTTTTCAAATCTGTGTTTCTTCAGGTTCATGGTACAGAAGAAGGGTCACACTCCCACCAGTCAGGTTCATGATACAGAGAAGGTCAACACTCCCACCAGGGTCACAAAACTACCCCTGGAAATGCCCACAACTCCGAGGAAAGCCTTGTCAAGTATGTGTTCTTGGGCGGGGAAATGTCTTATACTACGAGCCTTTATCCCAAACAAGTTGTTGAGACTCAGGGCAATATCCAGACATTTATATTACTGATTTAATGTTTAATTAGACACTGGAAACAAGTTGCAGTAATAACCAAAAGCTTGTAATTAGTTCCTCCCCATTAAAAAGACTCATTTAGCAGCAACTTTTCCCCCACTACTAGTTCTGAATTTATTGTGTCGGTAGAATAGGTATTATGGTGACATCTTTTAGCTGGCAGCTTTGGTGGAGTGAACACTGCTGCCACGTTTCCTAAGCCTGCAATACTGCCTCTCTCTCTGTGTGTGTGTGTGTGTGTGTGTGTGTGTGTGTGTGTGTGTGTGTGTGTGTGTGTGTGTTGCTTTGTTTCACCGGATGTATCCTACTATAATACAGAGGCTGAGCTGCCGTGGTGTCTGGGCCAGGGATGCAAAGTGGCACGCTGCACATGTGACGGGTTCAGGCCGGGTAGACACTCACGATCAAGTGATTTAATGTATTATATTTTCTTATTAAAAACTGGCTTATTTTTACTGTTATTCCTTCACATTATATTATATTTATAGTTGTGAAAGTACTCGCCCCCCTCAAAACTAAAGTAAATGTCAAAGGTATGTGGCAGCTTTTTTGAGAACTGGCATCCGAAGCTCTGCCGGGTCAGGCTGGGTCACTGTCAAGTGCTGCCGCTCACCACTGGCTTAGTTTTTATTCTTTTTAAGAAATTTGTTTATTTTTACTTGTATTCCTTCACAGAACATTCTAAAAAAAAAATGTGAAAATACCTTCCACCCAAGAACTACAGTGAAAGCCAATAACACGTGGCAACATCTTTTTAGGAACACTGTAAATTATGTGTGCCATGTTTTCTTTATTGGTGCATAAATATCTTATGCATATCAAGTTTACTGTTCTTTGTAATGCTTAAGAGGCCATGGCCTGGGAGGCGTGGCACCAGTGTTCATGAGGGAAGTACTGTTCTTTGTAATGCTTAACAGGCCATGGCCTGGGAGGCGTGGCACCAGTGTTCATGAGGGAAGTACTGTTCTTTGTAATGCTTAAGAGGCCATGGCCTGGGAGGCGTGGCACCAGTGTTCATGAGGGAAGTACCCGCGCCACTACACCAAAGCCTCCATAGAAGAGATGGCGCACCAGAACTAAATGACGTCACCACCACCACCACCTCCATCTCAACCACCACTCACCACAAACAAACAAACAAACATTCCTAATACACACGCACCACCCCCTAAAAAATCCTGGGTCACCCGCAGCCAGCCATCACTAAATGGTTGACATTTCAATGCCTGTTGTGCACCTGCCGCCGCCGCCGCCGCAAAATATCGTGCAGAGGCTCAACTTGCTTACTGTTTCTACATTTCACTCAGTGGTCACCAACATCACAAGTGGACAAACTACAACAAAAACAGGCAAATGAATGTTTTCCCTGCTGTGTATTCCCCAGCATGCATGCTTATTGAACGTCAGAGCAACTTATTTCTGCCAGGAGGTATTTCTCTCAACACTGAAACACGCATAGTGGACTGCCACTGCCACGTCCCGTCCTGCGTTAGGTATTTCCGGTGCCCACACTGCGTGCCCAATAAATTCAAACTAACTAAACCTAACTCTAGGTATGCCATTTGTTATGTGTTTGTCTGTCTGTATGGTCAAGCAGATAAAGTTCAGTATTTTAAAACTGTAGTGAGTGCATTTTTTCAGCAAACCACAAAACCAGTACATAAAATTATGTTTGTCAAGGGTTGCCCTGAAATATGTGTAAAATACGCGTCATAACGTCCCTCCCCCTTCCTCCTGCCTTCACCAGCAGCATCTGTCAGTCATGGCAGGCCAGAGAAATTTTAGGGTTGCCACCTGTTCCTTAAAATATGGATTCATTCTGTACTGGAGAATGGGATGTTGCATTCCTTATATTTTTAAGCTCAAGGTGGCAGCCATAACTGAGACTCTATTCCCATTGTTTTCCACTTTGAGCACTCTTGTCTTGCAGCGAACAAAGGGAACCCACGCTCACGTCTTTGACCTGTACAAAGAGATTCGCCAGTCCTCGTCGAGACTAACTTGGTCGGCTAGGCTGACGTCAGGGGACAGAGTAGTCTATCGGCATCCATCCCTCCCCTCCATGAGCCATCACCCGGCAAGGGTCTGTGGTCCCTTCTTGGAGGGAAGTACACGCTTGACGGCCTCCATATAGTCTGTGTCCCCACTGTGAGGTGGCTAAAAAAATATGTATATAAAGAAAATAAAAAATAAATAAATAACGCATCATATCAGCATTCAAAAACTTTTCTGGATGAAGGATTCAGCTGTATTGTTGCAATGTTTGGAGAGCCCCTGTTGGTGCTGGGACAAGAGTTATGAACAGTTTTGTGTGTACCATACCAAGGACAGACAACATCCCCACAACTTATTATTATCATTAATACAGCCCCTAGTGTGAGGATGCATAGTGCACATGGCTGTTGTACATTCACCCACAGATACTTATCTACTTACACTCCTATATTCATGTCTATTCCTGTACAGCTTGCACGGATGACTTCTGCGCCAGAGCCCGCACATGGAGATATGCCGTGCAACTTTATATCTAACTCCCATACCATCATTACAAGGCAAGAGTGTGTGTCTGGCAGTGACTTACATCTGCACTGGTGTGAGGGAAAGAAGTTCTCCCTCCCTCCCTCCTGTGGGGGTTGACAGTGTGTATTGCCTTGAACAGTTCATTCTGAAATTTCCCCCATATCCTTGTGTTTCCCTCCACTGTTGCTGGATTACATAAGGGATGGAAAACATTAAGGAGGCAAAACAATCTGATCTTTACATAGCTGGGCATAATGAAGCCTCCTCTTCCTTTGGAGGTCACTTATCAGTGGCTTCTTCTGCGCGCCATAACACCTGCAGCCAAGGTCACGTTGCAGTTTCTTGCCCTGTACGGAGCGACACATCACCAGGGAGAGTGTGGGTTAGTTCTCTCAGTTTCTTGGTTCTAAGGTGAGGAGTGACATCAAGCCATCTATCGTCGTAACACGTTCCTGCTTCTGTAGTTTTTTTTTCCCTGGTTGTTGAGTGTCTACTTTCAGCCGGCCTTAAATCAGTGGGTCAAGTTTCTCACTGTTCAGTCCTTTTAGCTTGAAAGTTTCCTTATTTTTGTGTCCAGCAATGTAAAGATCAGAGACCGCTGCCTCCTGGATGTCTTCCAGCTGTTACGTAATCCAGAAAAAATGGGCGGAAACACCAGGATGTGGCTAAAGTTCAGGCTGAATTGTTCAAGACCATGCAAACTCAAGCCCCTGGAGGGAGGGAGACCCTCCTTCCCTCACACCAGTGAGTGGAGAAAAAGATGTAGCAAGTCACTGCCTCTAAGTTAATGCCTCTTGCATCCTAATGATGGCATGGTGCGTGGCATATCTCTGAGCATGGACTCCGGTCCAAAAGTCAAGTCATCTGTGCGTGCAAGCTGTAAAGACACTTTCATTCACGCAAAAAACCTGCAAGTCTACTTACAAAATTGTATCATGGCATCATTTGATGTAAAATTCCCTATTTACAAATATTCCTCTCAATGAAACTGTTGTTATCTGTTGTGAAAATATTTTTAGGAATTGTACAAACCACCAAACTGCTACGAGGTGTGTGCTGGGAACTAACATCAAGGAGACTCAGCTGGGAATGGAAAAAAAGAAGACCAAGAATTTAACACAAAAGAAACAACTGTAGGATGAAAATTACTGCCAGAGGAAGATGAACAAGGAATTACTGATGAAGTTAACAACACTCACCAATTGTTTCCTGTGTCCCCCCTTCATCCTTCTCCTCTTGTTCTTCTTCTTCCTCCTCTTCCTCTTCTTCTTCTTATCTCTGCAAATTCATTTAGGAATTAGAACTGTATAAACATGGATTCTTTTGGAGAATAATAAATTCCTGCAAGAATTTTAATGTTCTTATTTTATGAGAGAGAGAGAGAGAGAGAGAGAGAGAGAGAGAGAGTGTGTGTGTGTGTGTGTGTGTGTGTGTGTGTGTGCAGTATCTATAGGAACAGATGAGTGTAGTAAAGGTTTAGCATGAGGCAAGGAGGAGGAGGGGGAGGCCAGTGCTCCACCCAGCCACCCTGACCCTCAAAACTAACAGGGAAACAGGACAAAGGAAATATTAGCTTAGAACATAACCTCCCTTGTCTGTCCTAACCTTCAAAGATTTATTCTATCACAGGGTTTAGACAAGAATTGCTCTGCTCTTTATAATACATGAAGGAGAGAAGGACTGGAGGTGAGGGAGGACAACCTCTTCAAGCCAGTTCCCAGACAGCTCTCTTCCGCAGCATTTAAATCATTCCCTCGTCCTCTGCCTCCTCCTCTCTCATTGCCGTCACCTTCATGTTCTCTTCCTTGGCATTTAGGTGTTTGGGGCCCACACTGAACAGGCAGCGTTAGTGTCCGCACTCCTCCCTCTCCACCTGTTGAGTGAGAAGTAACTGATGAAAAAAATAACCTGGATCTAAAGTGACTACCTAAGGCCAAAGGTTATAGGGAAGGCTAAGAGTATGTGGTGAGGAAGGAGTTGGCCTTGATGCTGTAAAGACTTGGAAACTAACATAACTACAATTATAAAAAAAGGTGGAAAAACTAAATATCCTAGAGGTTTGAACAGCTACTTCCAAGAATTCCCAATGCTTAACAATGATGATAATGGAAAGTTGGAAAGTTTGGTTTAGTGGGCGCAACATCTGTGGTCATATGCCGGAGAGACAGGAGGGGAAGGAATTATAGAAGGGAACAGACCCCAGGAGACGGGACACAACCCACGATTAATACCTGGTAACCATTCACTGTTGGGTTGACAGGGACGTAGGGTATCAGAAAAGGCGCCCAAATTTTTCGAACCCGGTTGTGAGCCGAGTGTGCTAACCACTGCACCACGAAGCCCCTGTGATGATGATAGACCAGAACACACATACCTTCCAGAGGAGTTGTGGAGGTACACGGGAGGAGACCAGCTGGAAGACCTGAAGGAGGAGGAAGGCCAGGGAGGAAAGTCTTCCATCGGCAAGGCTGGGAGACTCACAGCCCGACCACCAAAAAGACCTGAAATGAAAGGAAAGCAATCAAGGAGAGAAAACACAAACAAAGGAAAAGACAGTAAAAAAAAAGAGCTAAGAAATACCTGAGAGATCAACTAATGAGCCTTGCCCCCCCTGGCATAAGGCCCCACTGATTGGTGATTGGTTGATATCTTCATGCCAATGCACAGTGGGCCAGAATGGGTGATTATGGGACAAAAATATTTCCACTGCAGAAAATGTTTATTTTGTCCAAATATGCTTTTTCACTGATAATAAATGAAAAAATTATCATAAAGTATCAGTAACTGATTCTGAACATATAAATCTAGTAAGCTTTTCAATCCATTAAACGTAATTAACGTGAATTAATGGGAACTCAAGGTATATAATCGTTTCACCACATTTTGCATATTATATAATAAAAGATGTAAGACTTATAATATAAATACTTCCTCTAAATAGGTTTCTAAATCAAATAAAGTAACTTTTCATGAAGCTGTAGATAAAATTAACTACGGGTATATTAAATACAGGAAGGCTGCTAATCAGTCATAGTGCATGTCTAGAATTATGGTTTATGTCTCCAGATGATGTCTCAGGATCTGTAACAAGGAGCTTGATTTGGTGTTTCAGCTGGTAGACCTTTCTTGTGTATGCTCCACATTTTATTTCTCATTGAGGTTATTAGGGGATCTGATGAGCAAAATAGCCTTCGCATTAAGTCCTCATTTGTTTTTTTACGAGATACCTTACGGCAAAATGACTCTCTGAACTTTTTGAAGTCTTTATTCTTTGCTTCTTGTGCTTCTTCGGAATAAAGTCCAACTGGTAGGTTAAACTGTTCTATTACTGAAGCTCCATGAATAAGGATCCTATGCAAGCTTTGAGGCATGTAATACCAGTTGTACTCTTCCATATATTTCAGCAGTATTGACGCAGAAGGATTTGAATGCTGCAATGTTGACTGATTGGTGGCCTCTAATACTTTTATCGAGTTTTTAGAGGCAGGAGCGATGGCTAGAGGGCGGCAGAAGAGAAAGGAATGTATGAGACTGGTGTCTATAAATGTGAATGGTTTAGGTGGTGAGGAAAAGAGGAGAGTGATGATTGAAAATTTTGTAAATGGTAGAGTGGATGTGTTGGGAGTGAGTGAAACACATATTCGAGGAACTGGTGTGAGTGATGGTAGAGAGGGTACGTGGGAGGGTGTGCCTGGGGGGGTTGTATGGACGGGGATAGATGAGAAGTATAGAGGCAGGAGTAAGGAAGGATGTGCTATTGTGATGTCTGAAAGAGTGTGGAATGGTGTGACTGATTATGGTTGGAAGGGATCAGGAATTGTGTGGCTGAAAGGAAAAGTAGGTTTAGAAAAGTATGCATGGGTGTGTATTTATGCACCAGTAAATGTGAAAAGTAAAAAAGGACTGAGAGAAAGGGAAGCTTTTTGGGAGGAAGTGAATGCATGTTTGAAGAGTTTTGAGAAAGAAAGGAAACTTATTATGATGGGAGATATGAATGCTAAAGAGGGTGATGAATGTGTGATGGATATGGTGCAAAGACTTACAGAAGAGAGAAAATCAGTGAAGAACAAGGAGAGCTTCCAGGAAGGGAAGGGATGTGGATCAGATATTTGCCTTCAGGATGGTAGTAGAAAAAATAATAGCAAAAGGAAAGAAACTATACGCTGCCTTCATGGATTTGGAAAAAGCTTATGACAGAGTCGATTGGATTGCATTGTGGGATGTTTTAAAGATTTATGGTGTGGGAGGAAAACTGCTTAGTGCAATAAAGTCTTTCTATGAGGATGCATCTGCATATCAAAATTACTGGAGAAACAAGTGAACATTTTGAGATAAAAGTGGGCTTAAGACAAGGGTGCGTCATGTCACCAGGGTTATTCAATATTTATATGGATGGTGTCATTAGAGAAATTAAGGCCAAAGTTGGAGAAGTTGGAGTAAGACTGTTCGATGAGGGAAGGAAGTGGGTACTGAATTCGATACTGTTTGCTGATGACACGGTGCTCATTGCAGAAAATGAAAGTGACCTACAAAATTTGGTCAGTGTTTTTGATAGTGTCTGTAACAGGAGAAAGCTGAAAGTAAATGTCAACAAAAGTAAAGTGATGGTTTGTGAGCGAAGTAGAAGTGAGGTTGTAGATTTTGTATGCCCATATAGAGTGGGAATTGAATGTGAAAAAGAATGCAAAATAATTTTGAATGGTGAAGAAATGGAGGAGGTCAATGAGTTTAAGTACCTTGGATCAGTTATGTGTAAGCATGGTGGTATGGTGGGAGAGATAAGAGAAAGGGCATTGCAAGGAAGAAGGGTGGTAGGGTCTTTGGGACGAATCATGAATGGCAGAAGTGTGAGCATGGAGGTAAAGAGGGATTTGAGAAATACAATAGTACCAACCCTCACATATGCAAGTGAAACATGGGCCTGGAATGAAAGTCAGAGGTCTAGAGTGCAGGCAGTGGAAATGAGTTATTTGAGGAGTGCATATGGTGTGAGTAGAATGGAGGGAATGAGTAATGAAAGTGTGTATGAACATTTTGGAATGTGTCACAGGGGTGAAGGGAAGAAGCGTGGAGTGGTGGAAGAAGTGAAGTGACAGACCTTAAAGTGGTTTGGCCACATGGAGCGAATGGAGGAGAGTAAGATGACCAGAAGGGTGTATGTGAGTGAGATAGAGGGAGGGAATGCTAGAGGACGACCTCCAGTGAAATGGAGGATAGGGTGCAAGAGTACGTTAGGAGAGGGGGAAAGATCTTTGAGAAACTTTGAGCAGGCAAGGAGGGAGTGTCTGGATAGAGAAAGATGGAAGCTCTTCTGGCGTGTGCATCCCCTGGTGGGAGCTCCTAGGAGCAGGCGTCCATGAAATGAATGAATGAATGAATGTTGATATCGAGTCCAGATGATAGAGTACACAAGATAATGTGCAAGTTCTTCAGTAATTCGACTTTGAGTCCGAGGATTCCACTTGATATTTCAACAAGTTGGAAAAATCTTCTTGCAGTATTTCCATCATTTGATGTACCAGGGCCAGATTGTTTTGGCATGTCGACAACTAATCCTGTTTGACAACGAAAGGCTTTCTGTATTTTAGATTTTTGCTTTTGAACTGCTTCCTTTTCTTCTTGTGTTCTTCCTTGCCATTTCTTTACAGGTAACTTGTAGGATAGATGTAAGCAGCATTCCATAGTTCTTATCCAGGCATGTAAAGTTGATAATCCCGTCATTCCATCCTTGAACATAGACCGCTCTGAGACATTTTCTATATCATTCATTTGCTTTGGAGATGCCCGCACAGAGGACAACATTGCACTGAGTTGGCGAGTGATAAAGGAGGATGCCACTTTTCCATCAATCATTGTCAAGTTCACCTCATGAATGACACTTGCGCCGTGTTATTTGTGTTGGTCTAAGTTGACATATTGCTTTTTTTAGGTATTTCTCTTCCTCAACTAAACTTCTGAGGTTTCCTTGACAAACTTGAATCGTGTAGGTCTACAATAAAATGGTGATGAAGGTTTATTATTCTTCCATACAAGGACTTTCTCATTAGCTTCTGTTTCTCCACTAAGTTGTAGAGGCACCAAACAAGTGACAAAGAAACAGGATTCAGACACAACATTTTGTTCTTGGTTATCACTCTGTATCTGCTTGTAAATGCCAGGGTCAGTTGTTGTCAAATCCCACCTTGCAAATTAACTTATATTCATTAATCTATGATTGACTCCAACTCATCAAATATTCTCCTTCTTGTATGGTCCAAAAGGTCTTGCAAGGTAACTTCAGCAGAACCGTCAGTAACTAGCCATTCTTTGGGAGGAGAAGGTAAGCAGTCTTCTTTGGCCAATCGAACATTGTTGTAGGAGGGAAAGATTTTTTATTTCTTTTCCAGTGCACTGTTTCTCAGATTTGGTAGCTTCTCTTTGAAAGACCACGGTCTAAGATCAATGACAATGCTTCACTTGGAAAAGGAGCATTCAGTGTTATATGATGAAGTTGATGGGCTTTCAAAGTTAACTTGGGCTAACGACTTCGCCAACTGTGGCTGTCCATTCATTCTGAGAACTCTGGATGTTGAAAATACAAGCCTCTGGGGAGTTGTGTTTGTGAGCTCTTCAGTTTTTCTTCTCTTTGTTTTTTCTGACGAGTCTTGAAACTTTCAGGCCTGGGTCTTCCTCGGCATTTGCACGTGTTTCATCAGGTGTGCTTTGATACACTTTGGTGGCCAGCCAGTCTTTGTTCCTACTCAACATATAATTTAGGTTTCTGCTAGCTCGTTACACCTGATTTTCAAATCCTTAAGAAAGTTAGTCACAACATTTTCTGCTATAGTGTTATCACTACAATGTCTTTGATCTTTCCAAGTAGAAACCATGTAATTTCCATCACTGAAACTATGTACATACCCATCTTTATTTCTTTACTTGCTTCATTAAATAGATATTCATTATCAATACTCATTTCTGTTCTAGAAAATATTGATATCTGAAAAGAAAATATATCATATTAATGCTTTTAAACGTAACATTTAGTTTTTTTAAGTGTAACAGAAAAATAAAGGTAAGGTGACTTTTTTTACTTGGCGCAGCTTCGCGTGGCACGGCATGAAACACAGACGTCACCAACTGTTCTCTATGTACTATGTAAAGTTACAGCCAGTAGCAAAAATATCTTGTGATATTATTTACGACAGAACTGCCTAACATTTGACACCAGTTTTAATCTTTTGCAAAGCTTTGCAATTTTTGTCCCCTCTAAGAACAGCTACATACATGACAATATTTTAACTTCTCAATATTTTTTCTCAGAATATTTATAACCCACTTATAGAGCACAATTATATTAAACAAGCACCTCAGCATATGTAAATGTGCACCTAAAAAAGTGTTAAGAATGGATAATGCCAACAACACCCTGTCACGAACAGTAACTAAAGAAACATGACTAGTCTTTGCTGGCGAAAGCCAAATCCCTTTCCACAGCACGTTGGATCATGTTTCAACCTTGTATATGAGTTGAGCGGCATGCTACCTGTAACATAACATCCATTGTCTCTGACATGTATTTTTTATTTTATGACTTTTAAGATTGGGAAAAGTCAAAATTAAATTTTCCACATGCTGGCCCACTGTGCAATGGCATCATTTTTGGTTAGTGTAAGTTCCTCACTCTCAAATTAGGTTGATGTATCCCTCTCCACTGGCAAGCGGCGAGGCATAAAGAAAGGCAGGTGCTTTTTGTCTCCCTCACTCCTTGTTCAGATGGAGCGTCTGGCTGCTGTGGGCTGTAAACCTTTGTGGTGCTGGTCGCGGCCACACGGCTGACCACACAATAGTGATAACAGTGTTATACAGTGCACAATACACTGACTGGATGGAGAGTAATTCTTATTTTATTCTCTTTACGTCAGTATACTATATTTTTAAGTACATAATGGCACGGAGGCCTTTCAATATCCTTTCACAATGAATTCATGTTAATTGGTGCAATTACTGGAAATGTGAAGGAAGCATAAGGATCCTGATAAGATTCTACTGTTATAAATGCTTCTGCTGCCTTGAAAAAGTTGGCTTAAAAATGTTTATTTATGGAGGCAAGTACATAAGTTGGAAGTAAAAATTTATTTAAGCACTTTATTCCACATGTCCATAGAGCTCCAGAGCATTACTATTATTTTGCAATGATTCATAAAACTACAACAAATAACAAAAGTCCATTTTCTCACATACTATGCATAGTAAATGCAAAGTTTGGAAAATACACAAGCAAATATTTTGGTAAAAATCTGACTCAAACCCAGCAGACACGACTACAAGTGAGCACAAGTAAACTTAATGAGGGCTAAGTTAGGTGTGGGTTGACAAATTTCATCTCTGAAGGCCGCATTAATTTAGTTACAAGTGTCAGATTCTCTATTATTAAAATACAATCATGAGAAATTATTTGAATCAACAAGCAATTCAACCCACCATAGACTTCTACAATCTCTTGACTGGGAAACAGGGCATGAGGCAGATTCATAGGAAGATAATTTCAAAAGTTTAATTTAATCTTTTCAAAATAAAGCAGCTAGCGACCTAAATAAACAGGCACCTCCTTAAAACATGTGATTCATGACAGCATTATAAAAGTTAAATCAACCTAATAAAATTCAATTAATTATTTTTTATATAAGTATAACAAAACTTTGGCTACCAAAATCTCAAGTTTACATGGGTCTAAACATTATGATGCAGAATAAATCCTTATCTTTTCAGTGTGCTTAATCTTTGCTTTGTCTCTTCTGTTTTGCAGAAATAAGCATGCTTTTTTATTTAGTGCAATTTTTTTACGTGAAGTTTTAACTCTAATAAATCACTTGATACTTACGTGACTTAATAATTGAGGAAGCATAAAAACATGTAATTCTCTTTGAAATAAATATTATTTTAAATCTCTTATTTAGTTTAGTGTCATGCCGCAGCATGCATAGCTATCTGACTCGTCCTGAACAATCACTTTAGCCTTTTATTTGCGACATGAGCAGTCAATTTCTGGACATACAATCCCTGTTCCTCGCCGTCTCCTTACTATATATTACATCTCTTGAGTCGGCTGCTTCAAAGACCTTGTTCTTCCTCTTCTGGGGTCTAAATATGGAGAATTAGCTCAGAAACCAGGTTAGAAGGGGACCTGCTGATATGCATGGATGGTGTTGGCCAGTTGTGCCCTCCTGGCACCTGTACCTGCAAGATGGATTCAAGTACCAGGAACTCCGGTGCCTGAACCCGTCCCTGTGGCTGCTTGAGCAGGGAACCTCAACCTGCGCTCCTTCTTGCATCACTCCCCTGCACATCAGAATTCCCACAACAAACATTTTGTCGAAGGACGCCATGTGGGCCATTACAGGAGAGATGGCCGCTTCAGGACCGCCAGGCGTCATCTCCAGCTCTCCCCTGTCGATATTAAGCTCGACCAGGGCGTCGAACATCTACAGAGGGCGGGTCGCCCCTCTCAAACTCCACGGTAATCTTCATCTCCTCGGGCAGTCATACTCCTGCTTGCAGCACTCAGCCACCAGAGGACGGCCTGGACCTTCCTGGCCAGGCCAGCCGGCAGTTGTTGCCGACCGCGGCGAGGAGCAACTCGTCCGTCGGCAGGGTCCGGTCTGCGTCGTCAGCCAGCTCCCTGGCAAGCTAGGCCAGAATCACCTCGTCGTTATCCTTCTCCTCTGCCTTGGCCCCGGTCCAGAGTCATGCACATGCGTCCCCAGGGGAGGCCGACGAGCTTCAGCAAATGCAGGCCTTCCCAAGGCCAACCTGTTGCTCACCATGAGGACTCTGCACGCTATGTCTTCTTGTCGTCCTCCTGGATCCTTGCAGTTGTGGGGGAAGAGGGGTACAGAGACGATGAGCTAACTAACAGAGTCCTTTACTTGGAGGTGAAGCAGAGGCAGGACAGCGATAATCCTTTACAGAGGAAGTGCCGTGACTGCGATGCCTTTTCAGGCGAGGATTAGAGTGACGCAGGGCAGAACTGAGCTGAGTTACCATATGAGCACTAACTAAACGTACATTTCTTGTTCCCTAATGCACGTAAAACTATAGACATACTATCCTACTGATTTCCATTCATTTTACGTAAAGATTTCAACTAAAGTTACGCAAATTTGCCATTTTTACAACGTTTTCAAAGTGCACGCATGGTGCTATTTTGCTTATAAGTTATATGAATCTATCGAACCAATCACTCTAGGAACACTCCTGCCTGCTTATGCACTATAAACTTTTAGGAATTTCAATCCTGTTTTCACACTTAAATTCAGATGCGAACGCAGAGTAATGTTTGAGTTCAACCATAGTGATCAGTTCCTTTAAACAATCAGCCCCTTACGCGAAGCCAACGCGCACATGAAGACTGAAGAGATTTCCGTCAACTAGTTGTGAAGTCCTATGACCCACCTTCAAAAAAACAGCCCACAATAGTAGACACATCACCCACGGCAGTGTTGATCAAGGGCTAAATGTGTTGAGAAGCATTTAGTGGCATTATGACAACAAGGGTTTCAACAAACTGTTTCCTCCTACAATTAACCTGGTAGCAGCGACGGGCCAAATAGGTGGCTTTACACGCGTACCAGCGACGGGCAAAATTCTTCCATGACATAAACCCCATAATATATACGTATGCGTTTGATCACCAAATGCATTGATACATATAATATAATGGTTTGTGTGCGTGATGATTTTTTGTCATTAATTCACTGAGAGGGTCAAGAAACATGATCGCCACAGCTGCTGGAGTTAACACTAGCAAAATAATGGTAAGCCAGAACAAATACGAGAATATTCACGAGAGAGGTAGCCTATCTATTAGTTTTGAGATGCTGACGCTGTTTATTTCTGGACAAAATATGCTGCTGTTTATCATGGAGACTATTTTCTCTGGAAATGACTAAATGACTGACTTTTCAATGCCTTTTGTGCACCTGCTGCCGCAGCCATACTTGCTTGCAGAGAGGTTCAACAGGAGGACAGAGTGGGATATCAGGGTTTTGGGTGGGGAGCAGATTTAAACTATTACAACACAACTACATAACCTACAACCTCTAACAGGGGCCTTTTGCCCCCTCCCTAACAGAGGGCTGCGCCAACATACGAGTTATATACTAGAGGTTCAACTCCATTCTCTTGCCACGGTGAGAGGTGAGGCCACTGTTCTTACCTGTTACTCTGTGGTCGGCCGCCATAGGGTGACGGATTGGCGACCTCCATGATTCCATGTTCACATAACCACTATCAGCTGGCCACCATTATGATATTTTGGAAAACTGAGCCAATCATTGTGTTGATGAGACATTGCTGCATATCTTCATCACAAATTTATTGCACTCAGGTAAACACCCACAATAAAATAATGAGAAAAATAGTGCATAAACATTTTTGTTCACCTTTTTTGCTTCAACTCCTCGTCATTATTATACTTTTTATTGCATTAGAGTTTCATTTACAGTTTCAAATTCAGCACATCTATTCGATTCAGCTGGTATATGACATGTACCAATAATCAGGGGTAAAAAATGGACAAGAAAATAACAAGTCTATCTGACAGAGGATCGCCGAGGCGCTGCTAACTTGATAATAGCAGACATAACTATGTCATGTTAAATTTCTCTGTCTCGCCATCCGTCACATAAGATGGCCATAATTGCTTCAAAATCAGGCTCTAGAACCCTCTATGTATATAACTCTTGCAGATGATGTGGTAGTCATGGGTGAGTCAGCGGAGGAACTGCAGGAACTATTAGATGTGGTGAATGAGTATGGGAGAGATTTTGGAGTGAAATATAAGTAGTGAAAAAGTCAGATAATGGTTGTGAATGGGGCAGAAGATGAGAGAAATAGGACCTGGAGGCTGAGACACTGAGCTAGGGCAAACAGATGCATACAAGTACCTGGGTGTATGGATGAGTCGAGGAGGATGTGAAAGGACAAAGAATGAGAAGATTAGCCTAGTTAATCAATGGGTGGGCCGTCTGGGAAGTGCAGCAAGAATGAAAGCATGTAAGTATGATGTGCTGAGAGAGGTGTGGAAAGAGTGTAGCAGTGCCGAGTGTGATGTATGGGATGGAGGTGATTACATGGAGTGAGTTAAAATGGATAAGAATTGGAGTAGGGCAAAATAGGATCGGTAGGTTAGCTTTGGGTGCACCAAGGTATGCAGCGGTGGAAGCATTGAGGGTGATATGGGTGGAGTACCTTTAGGGAAAAGATTTAGGAAGGCTACCATAGATACAAAGTCAGACTGGAACGAATGGATGACGCGAGATTAGCACGGAAGGTTTACTTGTGGAGTGTGCATGAGAGCAAATGGATTAAAAACTGCATGAGAATGGTTGGTGACAGTGGTATGCGAGTCAGGTGGGTGAGCAGAGAGGAAGGGAGGCGTTTCTTTGAATGGAAGGTGACTGACAGAAATAGTGAGGGCCTAGAATGGAATGTGAGAAAGTGGAAGAAGAGATAGACAGTGCAGTGAAAGGTGACGGTCTGAGGAGGTGGAAGCATGTGATGGAGCGAAGACTACTTTGGGTGGTACAGGGGAAAGGAAGCCCGCAGTGTGTCAGCTGGTATGATGGAAGCCTGGGTGGTGATCTTCTCTTTAAGCTCGAGCGCAGTGTATGAATGTGAATGCAGAAACTACAGGTGGCCTGAGTCCCGCAGCAAGTGTGTCAGATGTGTGACAGGGGTGTGGATGAAACTGTCGTGCATGTGATACTGGTGTGTGGGAAGGTACCGGAGAGAAAGGACGGAGATGATGAGGTGGCACTGAGTGAGGTGGGCTGGGATGTGAATGGGAGGATTGCAAGGACAGAGAGGAATGGATGCTGCTGCTGCTGGGACTGAGTGATGAAGCAAATGATAGAATTATAGAAGCCATGAAGAGTTTTCTGGAAAGATGTGGTGTGCAAGAAATAGGGAATTGGAAGATTTATAATGGATACTGCTTGTGTTGTTTTATTTTTACAGGGTGTGCCGATACGAAGGCCTGACTCTCCCACGGGTCACATGTCCAGCAAGAGCAAGAGCAAGAGTGTGCTTCGCTTCCCCTGGACCCCCCAAAAGTATATGCGACATTTCTGCAATGAGGTATTTCTTGCAGCAGCAGCTGGACTGCCAGGCAGGAGGCTACGCTTTGTGAGTATTATCCCAAAATTAGTACCTTTGAAGACATGTGGAGGCAGGAGGTGTGAGGAGGACAGCCACCAGCCAGGAGTCTGCCCCCAGGGGAGGCAGGGACCTGAAATACAGTAAACAATATTAAGGAAAGAAAAACAAAGGAAAACAGTAACACAAAGGAAAGATATCTTATTTTGTCCCGGTAACCTTCAGCCCTCACAGATACCAACG
Source organism: Eriocheir sinensis (assembly GCF_024679095.1). Taxonomy (NCBI): domain Eukaryota; kingdom Metazoa; phylum Arthropoda; class Malacostraca; order Decapoda; family Varunidae; genus Eriocheir; species Eriocheir sinensis. The sequence continues at coordinate 12,985 of NW_026111626.1, read as the reverse complement.
GCAGAGTGTGGCAGCGGCCACTACAACTGTGTGAAAATACTACCCGTGTGTGTGTGGGGGGCATACATCAGGGGACGCGTCACCTCACCCACCCCACACAATAATAACACTTGCCAAAACACACACAGCCTTGATCACCTTCCTCGTATGTCCAGCTGGGTTCCCGGCGGCTGCTTGTGGTGTCGAAAGGCTGAGAGAACGATTGTCACTTCCTAACAGACCTCACACCCTCCACAAGGCTTGGAATGGCGAAAGAGTGTGGACTGGCTCGGCTGGGGCAGAGGTCGGCGGCCATCTTGTCTTCCTCTTCTTCTTCTTTGACCTGCATAGTGTTATTTCCTTATTTATTTTTTTAATTGTGTTTTAATGGCGGAGAATACTTGATGAAAATGTGGTTACTGTTTTTACGGGTTTAAATTGTCTTACAAAAGTGTTTTCATGTGTTTTAAGGGGATATTGGAACTCCCGGCATTCGCTCTAATGGCGCAAAATTATGAATAAAACGTCATTAGTGTTTTTGGGGGGCTAATTTGTGTTTCATTTTATTTATTTTGATAAGTATTGCTTATCTCTTGACTTTTATCAACTTGTAAACATCAAAAAGTAGGGAAACACTTTGTCCCAGCGTCCTCTATACTCTCTCCTTCCCGAAACATAAACAAGAGTCGTCTTCAATATATTATTATAGCCAGTTGATATGACCTTGTCTAACCTTGACTAATACAACTACAAACTTATTTTGAGAGAGAGAGATGTTGTTGTTGATTTGTCCTCCCAGGGAGGGCACGGGCTGGTGGTAGGGATGGGCAAGTACCTTTAATTTGAGTACCAGTAGTACCGGTACCGAAAACTCAAGTACCGTTAGTACCGGTACCGGTACCGGTACCGAAAGGAGTTTTTTTCTTAATGACTTCTGATGAAATTCCCAAACAAATTTCTGTAAAGAAACTCTCTCTCTCTTCCTTCAACTTAATATCAACTAGAGTAGAAATGCAACGTTTAGGAGCATTCTTATTAATGTATAATCACTTAGTTTTTAGGACAGACCAACTAGTCTGTACCATGGGTATGTGTGGTCTTATTTTCTATGAAAATCTCTCTCTCTCTCTCTCTCTCTCTCTCTCTCTCTCTCTCTCTCTCTCTCTCTCTCTGAATGAAGTGAATATTTATTTTTTCGAAAAAATAGCATGTATAGATTATTATGGATGTACTCGATCATAGTCTAATAACAATAAAAATATTTATTAGCAACCTAAAAAATAAAAAGAATCGGACATGAAGAATTATCCAGTAACTCCAATAAATAAATAAAATAATAGTTATCGGTACCTGGTACCGATACTGGTACCTGAAACATCATGATCACTTGTGTTCCGGGAAGCTTAATGATCCTCGGCACTGCGCATTGCCATAGTACCGGTACCGTTTGGATCTTAGTGACGCTCGGTGCTCGCCCGCCTCCATGTGGTATGGGCCCGTGTGTAGACGCTGAGTCACTGCCCATGACCGTCTCCCAAGTTCCCACCATTTTGTCCTGCTTTCCGTTTCCATCACAGCTCCGTTTCCATTATTTTATTTATTTATTGGAGTTACTGGATAATTTTCATGTCGATTCTTTGGGCTAATAGAAATGTGTTATTGATAGACCTATGATCAGTACCTATCCATATCAGAGATATCCACTCACTGAGTGGTGATCTCTCTCTCTCTCTCTCTCTCTCTCTCTCTCTCTCTCTCTCTCTCTCTCTCTCTCTCTCTCTCTCTCTCTCTCTCTCTCTCTCTCTCTCTCTCTCACGCTCTCGCTCTCTCCTGCTACACCTCCAATATTTAATCATCTTATATAATTCATCATGCAATTCTTTATAGCCAGAAACTCTCGCCAAGGGATTCAAACTTTTTTCGTTAATGCTTTATTGGATAAATATGATTCTCTCTCTCTCTCTCTCTCTCTCTCTCTCTCTCTCTCTCTCTCTCTCTCTCTCTCTCTCTCTCTCTCTCTCTCTCTCTCTCTCTCTCTCTCTCTCTCTCTCTCTCTCTCTCTCTCTCTCTCTCTCTCTCTCTCTCACCTCCAATATTTAACCATCTTATATAATCCATCGTGCAATTCTTTATAGCCAAAACTCTCAAAGGATTCAAACTCTTTTTTCGTTAATGCTTTATTGGATAAATATGAGTCTCTCTCTCTCTCTCTCTCTCTCTCTCTCTCTCTCTCTCTCTCTCTCTCTCTCTCTCTCTCTCTCTCTCTCTCTCTCTCTCTCTCTCTCTCTCTCTCTCTCTCTCTCTCTCTCTCTCTCTCTCTCTCTCTCTCTCTAAAAGTTAACGAGTCCTACAGATTTAACAGTGGCAAGTAAAAAAAGAAAACAGTCTTGGGTTAAAAGATAGTGAGTCCCACGAGTCTTTAGAAAACGCTAATATATTGTTACAGAATGTGCTGTATGTGAATGATTGTATGTGTAATGTGATGAGAATTGTGGCATGATGCAATGTTAGCTCAGCATGGTGCAACTCTACTTGTTGGGACAAAGAGAGACAGAGGGAGCCAGGGCCACCGGCCGCCGGGCAGGAAGTGCTGAGTCGGCGGTTGCGAGCAAGGGTGGCTGAGGGGCAGTTGAGGAGGGCGCGTGTCTGGGCTTAAGGAGTGTTGAGGCTGCTCCGCTTGCAGCTGTGTGCATCCAGTGTGCGTGTCTGCCGTGCCCCTGTACTGTGCCAGATTAACTATCTGTTCTGTGCCCTTGAAAGTTGCTGTACTGTGTGAGGAACCTACCTGTCATTAAACCAGAACTTAGTGTTGAACGTGTATCCTTTGTGCCCTGCCTCGTTCCCTCCTCCCCTCGGTGTTCGGTGTGGGCCGCTGTGGTGGCTGGTGCCCGTGTGGTTGTTCTGGTGAGGGATCCACGCCGCCTGCCTGCCCGTGGATGGTGTGTGTGGGGGGTGGCGTAACACTTGGTGTCAAAGGGTGAGGATATAAGTGAACAGTGGATATAAGTGAACAGTGAAGCGCGCCGAGTGTCATGGCGTCCCCCAATGGTCGCCGTGAGGGTAAGGAGACGGGCAAGGCCGAGGCTGACCCGGGGGTGGTGAGGCCGGGCCAGATGGAATTGTTCGCTGCCATGCTGGCCAGTCTGAGGCAGGATTTGGATCAGAGGGCAGACGAGAGGGCACGCAGAGCAGGCTCAGAGGGCAGAAGAGAGGGCTCATGAAACAGGCTCAGAGGGCAGAAGAGAGGGCACGCGAGAGCAGGCTCAGAGGGCAGAAGGAGAGGGCACGCCATCTTGCCGATATCCTCCAGAGCTGTTTCTCGTCGCTGAAGGTGGAAACCCAGCAGTACACCGACCAGGGCTGCGACAGCGCGAGGTGAACAGCTGGAGGAGGTGCGGACCCAGGAAGGCGAGGTCCGAGGCCTGAGGGAGGCGGAGGGGCAGCTGCGAGAGATGGCACCGTCGCACGCGGAGAAAGAAGGCTCAGTTCTGGCAGGAAGCCCCGGGGCGGCGGTCCTGCAGGGGCCTATCTTGGGCACCTGGCAATGACTCATTGAGCCTTGTAGCGTCGTGGCGGATCCAGTATCTGCCGAAGGAGGTTGGGAGCCCCCACCTCGTGCCTCCTCACCCCCTCCCTCTCCTCCATGCCAGCCGACTCGCCAGGTCACGTAGTCACTCTCTCTCCCATGGCAGCAGGGAGAGGTGGCAACGTGGTGCGGGGAGGAACAGAAGCGTCACGTGTGCTGGCGGCGGGTGCAGGTGGCGGACTGGCAGGGCTCCGCGTGGGGCCCCTGGCAAGGGCCCCTGAAGCCAGTGGCGTCGTGGCGGAGCCGGTGGAGGCTGCAGGAGGCTGGGGAGCCGTCAAGCCGCTCCTTTGGGTCCAACTGGTGCTGGGAGTCGGACCCATTAACCCTACCTCGTTGCCTCTCTCACCGCCTCCCTCTCCCCCATGCTGGTCGGCTGCAGCCCGTGGTCCGCCGCTCCCTTCTGCGGGCCCCCAGCCTCCGGCTCAGGAGGCTTAAGCCAACGGAGCACGACGGGAAGCTGGTATGTGAGGCTTAGTTCAAGATGCCAGCTACTGCCCAGGGCTGGGGTGAGGATGAGAAGGCGCTGCAGCTGACGTCAGCGCTACGGGGCTCAGTAGACGAACCAGGCCACTTGGCGGGGAGCGCCGAGAGGACCTTGGGGCGGCCTGACATGTTGGCCGCCACACGACTCCAGGAAGCGCCACAGAGGCTGTGCGGCATCACAGGGCACTGTGTGCAGTTCAAGGGGCCAGTGGAGGCTCGTATCAGCGTAAGCAGCGCTGTGGAGCGACGGCCGATGGACGTCGCCGATCGAGACGAGCCGTGCGTGCTGGGCCTCGACTACCTGACGCAGGGCGAGGCCTGTGCCGACTTTGGACAGGGAGCTGGAGAGGCTGCGCGGACAGGCGCGCTTTGCTCCCGAAGGTCGGCTGTGCAGAGGTAGTCGCGGCGGAGCGACTGCACCTTGCCCAGGGACGGAGGCCAGGGTCCTGTGTTGCCGGTCGGACGCGATGCCAGCGGAAGGCACGGTGGAGTCCACGGAGGGCCTGCAGCTGCCTGATGGTGTGGCAGCCGGACGGAGTCTCGAAGGAGCAGGGGAGAGTCAGTCACGGTGCTGGTGGCTAACTCCTCCGACGAGGGCTCGGAAAACCCGCTGGTGCCAAAGCTGGGCACCTGTGAAGAAGGTGGAACAACAAGAGGAGGCGTCGGGGAGCGCAGGTCGGCCGCTGTGGGCCGCTGCCCGACTTCCTGGAGGATTCGGCGCACCGGGCGCCGCTCACCTGACGGAGGCGCAGACGAAGGTGCGCCACACCCTGGCTCGGTGCGCGGACGTGTTCAGCAGGGTGGATTGGACCTGCTGGGCTGCACGGGTTGGTGAAGCACAACATCAGCACGGGAAATGGTGCGCCCGCAGGAGCCCGCCCCGACGTGTCGTGCCGGCCAGGCGGGAGGAACTACAGCGCGCCGTCAACGGGCTGGCGGCGCAGGGGGTGATGGAGCGGACAGACAGTCAGTGGCCCTCAGCCGTCGTCCTGGATATGAAGAAGGACGGCAAGCAGCGCTTCGGTGAGGAGTGCCGGGCGCTGAGGGACGAGACTGGCGAGGACTCCTCACCCCTGCCGTGGACCGATGACGCGCTGACGAAAACCTTGGGTTGGGGGCATTGACGACGACCAGCGGCTGGCGGCGGCCGCCCCGCCCTGCCATGACTTCCGGGGCCGGATGGCGAAGGTGAAGATGAAGTCAGCGTCGATGAAGGCGAGGCCGGAGACCTCCGTGGCTCGTGCGGGGGCTGTGGCAAGAGGGGGCAAAGGTGCAGTCTGTGCCTGGGGGAGCGAAGGACGCGTTCCCTTGACCAGGGACGCGGCGCGGGTGGGAAGCGCGGACGGGCTGGAGGGAGCCGACTTCCAGCCGTCTCCGCCCTCAGGCCCCGCCTTGAGTAGCTGCCGCCGCCCGACCAGCGTGTTGCCAGTGGGAGGCTTAGCGGTTGTAACCACGACGCGTGACAGTGGACACCAGGGGCTGAGGTGCTCGGCGCGGCCTGACCCGGGGTAGTGTGTGCTGCTGTAGGGCCCAGTGGAGGCTCGTATCGGCGTAGGCAGCGCTGTGGAGCGCCGGCCGATGGACGTCGCCGATCGAGACGAGCCGTGCTTGCTGGGCCTCGACTACCTGACGCAGGCCAGTAAGGCTCGTGGTGGCCTCGGACGGGAGCTGGAGAGGGTGACCGGAATGGTGCCCTTTGCTTCCAGGAGGTTTTCGAGCATGGCTGCGTGGGGAGGTAGTCACAGCCGGGCGAGGGCACCTTGCCCCGAGGGTGGAGGCCAGGAGCCGGTGTCGACTGTCCCGAGCGTCACGTGGAGTGGATGGCGTGGAAGAGCCCACTGAGGACTGACGGCTGGTCGACGGCGTGGCTGACAGGCGGAGCCCCTTGGGGGCGCGAGAAGAGACTGTGGAGGACGTGGTGGAGGACAGACTGATTTATGTGTATTGCTTGTATTTTTCTGTGTTCAATGTTCGGCCGGGAGCTCAGGCTACCGGTGGATTTGGCCACGGGGCGGCCCCCCGACGTGAGCTTGCCCACCGTCACCTCTGGCTTCGCAGCGGCACTGCAGGAAAGCCTGGCTGAGGTGCACCGACGCGTACGGGGCAAGCTCAAGGTGGCAGGCCAGGCCATGAAATGGAGACATACGACCGGCGCAAGAGGGACGTGAGCCCCAGCAGCAGCGAAGGGGACGTGTCAGAGGTCGACCACGGGGCGAACGAGAACAGGGGCGGTGCGGGCGAAGCGGCAGATGTCAGTGACGACCCCGAGCAAGTACTTGGGGCCGACGACGCCGCTCTGGGTGCCACCGCCTGCCTGCCGCCGCCCGCATCCCAGCGGCGCCCTCGGCGAGAGAGGCGTCGGCCGGGATGGTTAAGAGACTTTAGTGATGTCCTAGGGGACTGATTAGTTTGATTTATTTCATGTGTTTTGTTTGTTGAATGTTGGGGCAGCCGGGTCGACTGCCTTCTGAAGGGAGAAAGTGTTACGAATGTGCTGTATGTGAATGATTGTATGTGAAATGTGATGAAATTGTAGCATGATGCAATGTTAGCTCAGCATGGTGCAACTTTACTTGTTGGGACAAGAGAGACAGAGGGGAGCCCGGGGCCACCGGCCGCCGGGCAGGAAGTGCTGAGTCGGCGGTTGCGAGCAAGGGTGGCTGAGGGGCAGTTGAGAGGGCGCGTGTCTGGGCTTAAGGAGTGTTGAGCTGCTCCGCTTGCGAGCTGTGTGCATCCGGTGTGCGTGTCTGCCGTGCCCCTGTACTGTGCCTGATTAACTATCTGTTCTGTGCCCTTGAAAGTTGCTGTACTGTGTGAGGAACCTACCTGTCATTAAACCAGAACTTAGTGTTGAACGTGTATCCTTTGTGCCCTGCCTCGTTCCCTCCTCCCCTCGGTGTTCGGTGTGGGCCGCTGTGAGTGGCTGGTGCCCGTGTGGTTGTTCTGGTGAGGATCACGCCGCCTGCCTGCCCGTGGATGGTGTGTGTGGGGGGGTGGCGCAACAATATATTGTTGTTGTTATTAGATTATGATCGAGTACCCACTACCCATATCACCGAGATATCCACTTACTAAGTGGTGATCTCTCTCTCTCTCTCTCTGAATGAAGTGAATATTTATTTTTTCGATAAAAAAATAGCATGTATAGTTATTATGGATGTACTCGATCATAGTCTAATAACAATAACAATATTTATTAGCAACCTAAAAAAAAAATCTGACGAAGAATTATCAATAAATCAATAAATAAATCCGAGCAACTGGTACCGGTACCGAGCTATCTGGTACCGGCACCGTACTCGTTTAGCTGGTACCGTTAGTACCGGTACTGGTACCAGTACCTGCCCACCTACTGGTGGGCCCGTCAGAGGATGTCGTCAGTTTTCAGCTTATCGAGGAGGTGGGACTTTTGCCACCACCTCTGCCAGGGTGGATTCTTGGGTGAGGCTAACTCGCTCTGCTGCTGTCTGGGGAGCCGTGTCGTCGTCAGGATGGAGCTGTGGGCCGGGCGGGTGCAGCGGGGTGGTGAGGGGGCACTCCAGGATGTAGTGCAGCAGAGGTTTCCGGGTGGCTTGCCAGCAGTGGGGGCAGGGTGGGGTATCCTTGTTTGCCACCTCCTCGTAGCAGGCAAACCCGAGTCTAAGGCGGCGGATGGAGGCGAGGATTTTTTTTTTACAACAAAGGAGGCAGCTCAAGGGCACACAAAAGAAAACAATAATAAAAAAGCCCGCTACTCGCTGCTCCTAAGTAAAACAAAAGAGGTGGCCGAAAGGAAGATCAAATACAGAAGAGAGGTGTCCTGATACCCTCTTCTTGAAAGAGTTCAAGTCGTAGGCAGGATGAAATACAGAGTAATGAAGATTGTTCAAGAGTTTACCAGCGTGAGGGAAGAAAGAGTGAAGATGCTGGTTAACTCTTGCAGAAGGGGGTTGGACAGTATAGGGATGAGCATGAGTAGAAAGTCTAGTGCAGCGGGGCCGCGGGAGGGGGGGAGGCATGCAGTTAGCAAGTTCAGAAGAGCAGTCAGCGTGGAAATATCGATAGAAGATAGAAAGAGAGGCAACATTGCGGCGGAATTTAAGAGGTAGAAGACTATCAGTATGAGGAGGAGAGCTGATGAGACGAAGAGCCTTAGCCTCCACTCTGTCCAGAAGAGCTGTGAAGGTTGAGCCCCCCACACATGAGATGCATACTCCATACGAGGGCGGACAAAGGCCCGTGTATATGGACAGCAGCTGTGCAGGGGAGAAAGAACTGGTGGAGACGGTACAGAACGCCCAGCCTCGAGGAAGCTGATTTAGTAAGAGATGAGATATGAAGTTTCAGTTGAGATTTTTGAGTTAAGGATAGACCGAGGATGTTTAGTGTTGAGGAAGGTGATAGCTAGGTGTTGTTAAAGAATAGGGGATAGTTGTTTGGAAGATTGTGTCAGTGGATGGGTGGAAACTGTGCATAATTTTTTGAGGCGTTGTAGGACACCAGGTTCTTCTTGCACCTATCTGAAAGAATAGTAAGGTCTGAGGCTAAGCGTTCTGCAGCCTCCAGCCTTGATCGTTAAGTTCCTGAAGGTGGGTCTTCTATTAAAAGAAGTTGGAAGTAGTAATGCAGAGTGGAATCATCGGCATGGAATGGATAGGACAGTTCGTTTTGGAAAGAAGATCATCAATGAACAAGAGAAAAGAGTGGGAGATAGGACAGAACCACAGCAGGACACCACTGTTAATAGATTTAGGGAAGAACAGTGACCGTCTACCACGGCAAAATAGAACGGTCAGAAAGGGAACTAGAGATGAAGGTACAGAGCGAGGGATATAACTCGAAGGAGGGTAGTTTAGAAAGCAAAGATTTGTGTCAGACCCTATCAAAAGCTTTTGATATGTCCAGCACCAATAACAAAAGTTTCACTGAGACGGCTGAGAGAAGATGACCAAGAGTCAGTTAAGAAGGCTAGGAGATCACCAGTAGAACGCCCCTTGCGGAACCCATACTGGCGATCAGATAGAAGATCAGAAGTGGAAAGGTGCTTTTGAATCTTCCGGTTGAGATTGATTCAAAAGCTTTAGATTAACAAGAAAGTAAAGATATGAGATGGTAGTTTGAGGGATTGGAGCGGTCACCTTTCTTAGGCACAGGCTGTATGAAGGCATACTTCCAGCAAGAAGGAAAGGTAGATGTTGACAGGCAGAGGCGAAAGAGTTTGACCAGGCAGGGCAGGCAGGCACAGTTTTTAAGGACAATAGGAGGCACTCCATCAGGTCCATAAGCCTTCTGAAGATTGAGGCCAGAGAGGGCATAAAAAACATCATTTTGAAGAATCTTTATAACAGGCATAAAGGAGTCAGAGGGGGGATGAGTAGGGGGAATATGCCCAGAATCGTCCAGAGTGGAGTTTTTAGAAAAAGTTTGAGAGAAGAGTTCAGCCTTAGAGATAGATGAGACGGCAGTGTTGCCGTCAGGACTGAGGAGTGGAGGGAAAAGATGAAGTGAATTTGGAGGAGATGTTTTGGCTAGATGCCAGAAGTCAGGAAGAAGAGAGTTAGAAAGCAAGGTTTTGACATTTTCTATTAATGAAAGAATTTTTGGTTAGTCGGAGAATAGATTTGGCACGATTTCGGGCAGAAATGTAAAGCTCATAATTAGCATTAGGTTGAAGGCTCACATTTGGTACCTTTGTGAGCTACCTCTCTTTCATTGACAGCATGAGAACAAGCGTGATTAAACCAAGGCTTTTTAGCGTGAGGAGTAGAGAAAGAACGAGGGTATACCTCCATTCAGAGACAATCACCTCTGTGATGCGCTGAGCACACACAGAGGTCTCTATCCTGGAAGCAATAATCATTCACGGGAAATCGGAAAAGTACATCCTCGGTCGTCCCACCGAGCTGAAGCAAAATGTCTGGAGGCGGATGGAGGCGAGATGGTGTTGGAATTAATGGTGTGGGGAGCTGTATGACAGGCTTGTGGTGGTGGCAGTGCTGTACCACGAGGCAGAGGCAGCCTGAACCAGGACGGCCTCGTGTTCTAGTCGGGTGAGTGAGAGGGCCGCCTGGGATGCTTTGTTCTTAATGCAGGACAGGCTGGGGCAAGGGGAAGGTGATCTGTGGAAGGGACCGAGCCGTGGCAGCAGCACGGTCAGCCTTCTCGTTCCCTCTCAGACCAACGTGGCTTGGCACCCAGTCCAGGATGATGTTCTTGCCCAGTGAGACAAGGTGTTGGCTTCATGGAGGATGGTGGTTATGAGCCGAGTGTTGTCTCTGACGCTCTTCGCCTACAGGACCTTGAGGGCTGACAGCGAGTCAGGTGGATGATGATGGCGGTGTTCATATCGGCCGTGGCGTGACGCAGGGCACAGAGGATGGCTGCCTGTTCTGCCTGCAGGATGGAGACTTGCGGTGGCAGGCGCCACAGTCTGTCTGGGTTCCGCACACGAAGGCAGCCCCCACAGACCCATCGGCGCCCAGCGAACCATCAGTGTAGTAGTGGCTTCTGGCAGTCCTGTCGTCCATGGAAGCCACGCGCTGCAAAGCCTCTTGGCGGAGGGTGATGGGGTGAGAGGCCCTAGAGCTGAGGTGGTAGGGAGGCTCATCTGGAATGGACCAGAACCCATGGTGGAGGGGAGTGGTAGCCAGGGTGTGGCAGGTCTGAGCCACTGCAGACAAGCCTCTCCACTCCCAAGTGACGGACTGCGTCGGCATCATGTATCCAGTCCCCGTCTGGAGTGAAGAAGCTTGTGGTGGTCTCTGGAAGGCATGAAGCAGCTGTGTGGAGACTGTGCTGTGTGGTTGCTGCTTCATGAACTTCCCAACTACAGTGGATGTTCCCAGGAGGGCCAGGATGCGGTGGTGGAGTGATGGGAAGCCACTTTCCAATAAGTGGCGAAGTTGGTCAGGGGTCCATGGCAGGGCTCTAGGATGACCCGGAGAGCGTCATTTGTGCCACCTCTAACTTCTTTGTGAGTGCAGGGAGATGAACACAGGCAAGGAGCGCGGTAGTCTATGATAGACCGTATGGCGTGTGTGTAGAAGGCGCGTAAGACACGATAGGATGCCCCCGTGTTTTGTTTGGACAGAGCTCGCAGGATGTTGGTGCGAGTTGCTACGCGCTCTCTTAGATAGCGTACCTGAGTGCCGAACCGAAGGTGACTGTCCAGCCAGACACCCAGTACTGGTGGATGGTAGTGTAGGCAGGTCCTGGTTTGCTATTTGGAAGGGCCGTTCAGGGGAAGGAGAGAGAGAGAGAGAGAATGATTGATTGATGGTTTATTGTGTGTGTGAGAGAGAGAGAGAGAGAGAGAGAGAGAGAGAGAGAGAGAGAGAGAGAGAGAGAGAGAGAAAGAGAGAGAGAGAGAGAGAGAGAGAGATAGAGAGAGAGAGAGAGAGGAGAGAGAGAGAGAGAGAGAGAGAAAGAGAGAGAGAAAGAGAGAGTTAGAGAGAGAGAGAGAGAGAGAGAGAAGAGAGAGAGGAGAGAGAGAGAGAGAGAGAGAGAGAGAGAGAGAGAGAGAGAGAGAGAGAGAGAGAGAGAGAGAGAGAGAGAGAGAGAGAGAGAGAGAGAGAGGATAGAGAGAATGATATCACACTTTTATGACGAGCCTACCTCTTATCTGTCCTCTTATAAGACATATGTAACCGCTACCTTGAAAAGAGAAAGAGGAAGAGGAGGAGGAGAAGGAAGAAAAAAAGGGATGGAAGAATAATATTGAGAAGAAAAGAATATGGAAGGGGAAAAGGAGGAAGAGGAGGGGGAGAACGTGAGGAAAAGAGAAATGATCGTGTTGAAGAAAAGGAATAATAAGAGGGAGGAGGAGGAGGAGAGAAAGATGGAGAGGAGGAAAAGAGAGAAGTGAGAAAGGGTAAAGGGGTCTCTCTCTCTCTCTCTCTCTCTCTCTCTCTCTCTCTCTCTCTCTCTCTCTCTCTCTCTCTCTCTCTCTCTCTCTCTCTCTCTCTCTCTCTCTCTCTCGCTCTCGACCTCCAAGAAATGTTAGGGGAGAGAGAGAGAGAGAGAGGAGAGACTAGAGAGAGAGAGAGAGAGAGAGAGAGAGAGAGAGAGAGAAGAGAGAGAGAAGAGAGAGAGACCATAACTTATCATTTAAAGGGACGGAGAAGAGTGGTAATTAACGCACATGAACACGAACACCTTGCACACACACAAAAAAAAAAAAACGTAATATAATTTTGTGTGTAGCTTGAATGTGTGTTTGTATGTGTGTACGTGTGAAGCGATCGTGTGTGTGTGTGTGTGTGTGTGTGTGTGTGTGTGTGTGTGTGTGTGTGTGTGTGTGTGTGGGTGCGTTCTCATTGTTTTTTCTTCTTCCTCCTCTTCCTCCATCCATTTCCCTCTCCTTACCTATAACCTTCTGACACCTTTTCTTGACCTCCTCCTCCTCTTCTTCTTCCACCTCCTCCTCTTCCTCCTTCTCCTCCTCCTCCTCCTCTTTCACCCACTGAAGGATCCACAGCCACACTCGTCTTGGTTGTCCAGGCGGTCATGTGTGTGTGTGTATATTTACCTAGTTGTGAGGAAATACAGGAAAAAGAGCCGTACTAGGCTCAAAGGTGCTGTAATCTCCATAACGCTTAAAGTATCCAGCATGGGTTTAAGTTATTCATGAATCGTTTTTTACACACATCTCCTTGTCAAGTCCGTTCCATGTTGTGCTTCTGTATGGAAAACTGTATTTCTGATGTCTCTCTACAGTCGCTCTAAATTTCTTACCATGCCTCTTGTCCACTTCATCACGTGCCACTAGGTCTTCCCTGTCCAGTTCTCAATCCCTCTTGTGTCTGTACAATGTTATTAGATCCCCTCTCTCTTCTGTCTCAGTGTTGTTAGTCCCCAAATTTCTCCAGTCTTTTCTTCATAAGTATGTTTCTCATAGGTTCCGGTAATTTTAGTCGCTGCTCTCTATATTCTTTTTAACTATAATTTCTTTCTTCAATC
>NW_026111625.1:410000-450466 GCF_024679095.1 Eriocheir sinensis | reverse complement strand
CCTGAGTCTCCTTCACCCCAGAAAAGACTCACTCGTCCCAGCATACAACACCAAACCCCTTCTTCTTTTATTCTGTTTCTATATCATTCTTATTTCTGGTGTTGTTTCTGTTCTATCCTCTTTTCTCGGTGTTCTTTTTTATCGCCTGTTCTTGGTGCTGTGTGCTGGTATGGCAAGTCTCCTTCACCCCAGAAAAGACCCACCCATACCAACACACAACACCACACGCCTTAATGCTACATTTTTTAATTTTTTTGGCTTTTTGTCGTTTTGTGATTTTTTGTTAATTTTTGTAATTGATGAGATGACACGATAATTTCCTTTTATCGATGTTGTGGTTCTATATTATCATTTTTGGTGGTCTTTGTCTATATCTTCCTTCTTTTATTCTCTTTCTGTATGATTCCTTTTCTGGTATTGTTTCTGTTCTATCCTTTTTCTCGGTGTTTTCTTGTATCGCCTTTTCTTGGTGCTGTGTGCTGGAATGGGCAAGTCTCCTTCACCCCAGAAAAGACTAACTCATACCAACACACAACACCACACGCCTTGATGCTAGATTTTTGTCTTATCTGATTTTTTCTGTTGTTTTTGTTGAGATGACACGATTGCCTTCAGTACTTTCCTTCCACAACGTGTAACGAACGTGTCATTACTTGGGTCGTCTGGTTATTGAGATGGTCAGTACTGTCTTGCTGGCCCAGCCCCCGCCCTGGACCTCGGGGTCTCCAGCACCGCCATGAACGCCCTGGGGAGCTGAGGCGCTCTGCCGGACTCCTGGGCCCTGCGACGCTCGCCAGGAAGACCTTGGGCTCTGACGCTCCCCAGCCTGCAGAGGCTAGGAGGGTTGGAGCAAGACTTGCCTCTTAAAACCACCAGACGGGAATATTAAGTTAATCGAAAATATCGTGAAGGCGCCGATCACGGAGTTTGTCGGATCCGGGATGGCAGAACGAAGGGCCGAAGGAGCGTGACAGATCATCCTGAGAAGTGACCTTGGAATGGTTTCCGGGGCAGAATCCGTTTGTCTCTCTCCTTGCTTCCCTTTTTGCTTGTTTTGCACTCTCTCTCTCTCTCTTAAACAATATAGTAGTAGTAGTAGTAGTAGTAGAAATAGTAGTTAGACGAAATCTGAGTATTGTTTCGTGTCTGTCAGGTCTTGATATGCCTTAACTGCGCATAACCACGGCCCGGAGGACATAGAATCATAAGAGGGCAAAGGACGGAGCCTAAGAGTAATTACTGGGCTGCAAAGTTGGAACAGGGAAGGGAGGGCTGAGTTATCATTAGGCTGAAAGAGTGTCTGGGATGAAGGCAGGAAGAACTGGAAAAGAGGAGAGGAAGGTTGAAAAGGGATTGAAGAAGGGAAGGAGGAAGAACAAACAGTAGAAAACGGAGGGAATTTAGGAGGGAGAGAAGGACATTAAGAAACGAGAATAGGAAAGAATAATGGAGATGAACGGGAGGTAGAAAATGTGAGAGGGAAGGGCCCACTTGATCGGCTAGATTCCTATCGCCGATAGAGTCGGTCTGTCTGCACCCCGCTACGGGCCTCCTTTGGCAAAGGGCCGTGCTCCATTCTATAGGGAGGGAGCAATCTTTGGAGGAGGAGAAGGAGGAGGACGCTCCCTCGCTTGGTTTCTACAGTGTGCCACACAACGTCTTGTCCCCTTCAGGACCCCTTCTACATCATACCGAAGGAGAGGGAGGGAAGCAAACCCTCCAAAAAGAGCAAGAAGACCAAAGTTTCTCCACCTGCCCCCCTTTCCTTTTCTTCCTTTTCTGTATCAGCTGTGCAACATACTGGAGGGTCATTATGTGCAGTCTCTCAAAGGCCACTAACTGCCACTAGCTGAGGATTCTTCACTGTGTCACTGTCGATAAAGTCAATGAGGCTCATGGTGTTGGCTGCAGGGGTAGATTGGTTAGTGTACAGGCAGGTAGACTCATGGTGTTGGCTGCAGGGGTAGATTGGTTAGTGTACAGGCAGGTAGACTCATGGTGTTGGCTGCAGGGGTAGATTGGTTAGTGTACAGGCAGGTAGACTCATGGTGTTGGCTGCAGGGGTAGATTGGTTAGTGTACAGGCAGGTAGACTCATGGTGTTGGCTGCAGGGGTAGATTGGTTAGTGTACAGGCAGGTAGGCTCATGGTGTTGGCTGCAGGGGTAGATTGGTTAGTGTACAGGCAGGTAGACTCATGGTGTTGGCTGCAGGGGTAGATTGGTAGTGTACAGGCAGGTAGGCTCATGGTGTTGGCTGCAGGGGTAGATTGGTTAGTGTACAGGCAGGTAGGCTCATGGTGTTGGCTGCAGGGGTAGATTGGTTAGTGTACAGGCAGGTAGACTCATGGTGTTGGCTGCAGGGGTAGATTGGTTAGTGTACAGGCAGGTAGACTCATGGTGTTGGCTGCAGGGGTAGATTGGTTAGTGTACAGGCAGGTAGGCTCATGGTGTTGGCTGCACGGGTAGATTGGTTAGTGTACAGGCAGGTAGACTCATGGTGTTGGCTGCAGGGGTAGATTGGTGTACAGGCAGGTAGACTCATGGTGTTGGCTGCAGGGGTAGATTGGTTAGTGTACAGGCAGGTAGACTCATGGTGTTGGCTGCAGGGGTAGATTGGTTAGTGTACAGGCAGGTAGACTCATGGTGTTGGCTGCAGGGGTAGATTGGTTAGTGTACAGGCAGGTAGACTCATGGTGTTGGCTGCAGGGGTAGATTGGTTAGTGTACAGGCAGGTAGACTCATGGTGTTGGCTGCTGGGGTAGATTGCTAGTGTACAGGCAGACAGACTCATGGTGTTGGCGTTGCTGCTGCAGGGGTAGATTGGTTAGTGTACAGGCAGGTAGACTCATGGTGTTGGCGTTGCTGCTGCAGGAGTAGATTGGTTAGTGTACAGGCAGGTAGACTCATGGTGTTGGCGTTGCTGCTGCAGGGGTAGATTGGTTAGTGTACAGGCAGGCAGACCCACTCCTCATTCACATCCCTGTGGGGACACCCAGCAGGTGGTCACGATTAATTGCAGTACATCGTTGCGAAGTCGAACTGTAAACGAGAGCCAGTCGAGCAGCAGTCGAGCAGCATTCCTTACCCACTGCAATAATCGTGCGTACGTCGCAGGTGCTCACGATGTGCTCACGATGAATCCCTGCAGGAGTTTGCGATAATTGCAGTAAGCTGCGATACCCACTCGTTCTTTCCTCGCTTCGCCTGCAATGATAGGAAAGGTCTACGACTAAGCGAGCGAAGATTGAGCACACGTCGTAATGGATCGCAAGATCTTTCTTGTCGCAACAAATCGCACTTCTCAGGTGGCGACCGAGCTGAGACTAACATTTTCGGTATCGCAGTTAGTTGCAGAGGAAAAATCGCAGATGTGTGAACCTAGCATAAGATTCCACTCTGTCCAAGACAGCTGTGTATATATATATATATATATATATATATATATATATATATATATATATATATATATATATATATATATATATATATATATATATATATATATATATATATATATATATATATATATATATATATATATATATATATATATATATATATATATATATATATATATATATATATATATATATATATATATATATATACATAACCTATCCATCTACATATCAATTCATCTCTCTCCATTTCTATCGTTTAACTTCCCTTCTTCCTCATCTTTTCGTTCCATCCTTAGCCAGTAAAAGCAGTAACAGGAAAGAGGTAGTTAGAGCTTCTTTTCTCTCCTCTCACCTCGGCTTTCTCGCCTCATCATCATCATCTCGCCTCCTTTCACCCACCTTCTCGTCTCCTCACCTGCCCCTCGTGTCCCTCCAATCCTTACACAGGAAGAGCAGGAACAAGAGAGGAATAAGGTAACCCTTTCCTTGTCTCTCTTCTCACCTTCTTGTCTCCTTTTCATCTCCTCACCTCTACCACACCTTCTTCCCCTCATCTCCTCCTTCTAACCTTCATCCAAGAAAAGCAGGAAGAGGCAGGAATAGGTGACCTCAGACCTCCCTTTCTTCCCTGTCTTCTCACTTTTTCTTCTCACTTTCCTTCTTTCCTCTTTTCACCTTCTCTCCTCACCTGTCCTTCATCTCCTTTTTCCAACTCTCACACAGTATAACCAGGAACAGTAGGAGTAGGTTAACTCTGAGCTCCTTTAATCTCTTCTCACTCATTTCCTCTACTCTTTTCACCTTCTTCCCTCTTCTCTTCTCACCTTATCTCCTCACCTGTCCCTCACCTCGTAACCCTCGCCCATGAAAACCATTAACAAGGAAGGAATAGACGAGTTCTGAGCTCCTTTTCTCTTCCCTCTTATCACCTTCTTCCCCCTCATCTCTGCTCACCGTGTCTCTTCTGTCTCCACCTTGCCTCTTTACCTGCCCCTTATCTTCTCCTTCCAACCTCACACAGGAACACCAGGGAGGAAGGAATAGATGAACTCATAGGTCCTTTTCTCTCCTCTCTTCTTACTTATTCTTTTCCTCACCTCCTGCTCCTCATCTTCTCCTCACCTCCTCTTTCTCCTCTTTCACCCAAGAACAGGAATAGATGAACTCAGAGCTCCTTTTGTCTCCTCACCTTAAACATTAATATCCACTTCACCTCATATCCTCACCTCCTGCTCCTCATCTTCTCCTCACCTCCTTTTCCTTTCTTCTCCTCATCTCCTTTTCCCCTCTTTCACTCACGAACAGAAAGGAATAGGTGAACTCCAACCTCCTTTTCTCTCCTCACTCCTCACATTCGTCTCCTGTTTACCCCCTCATCTCCTTCCTCACCCAAGACCATTATGACCAATATTTCGACGAATATTTTTGGAACTGACTAAATTAGTTTTTCTCACTCAACATGTCGGAGATCTCATGTACTACCAGGTAATGAAGCTTATTTTTGTAGACTTAAAAAAAACAGCGTCCCATTAGGATATTTAAATGCCCCGCGCTGTTCCGTCATAGCCTGACTCGCGCGCCAACACTCCTGGTATGACTCAGAGATGCTTGGAGGGTGCCACCAGGAACCCTAATGAGTCTCTTCATTCAAAAGTTTGGATCTAGTGCCAGAAAGTAAAGTTTTACGGCCTCTCGAGGGTTCTGATCCTGATACAACATCCAGCACTTGATTGTAACTTTGGATATACAGAAGGAAGTATCATAATGCCTCTCCTCAGGACTGGAGCAAGATTACAAGACTCTCTGCAGTGGCTGGATACGGAAAGAGCCAGGCGTGCAACACCTAAGGCAAAGAAAAAGCGAAAAGAGAAGATGGATGAGGAAGGTGGCGCCTTATGACACCTTCACCTTGGAGTGATAATAGTTTTTAGATGCCTTATCCTTCTCCAGTAAGTGAACAAGGTATAAACAATCATATGTGAATGTTTCGTGCCAGTCAAATAAATACAAATAGCAAGACACACAGGAAATGGAAAAAAATCTTTAGGAGCCAAAATCTCGAAAATTTGTTTTTTACACTTCAAAAATTTCAGAAAATCTACAAAATATCTGAGTCTATTGTAAGGTATCAATAGAAACTACAAACAAATGACATTTTTTTTTTCATTTTTTTAACTTTTAAAAATATAAAATGAAAACGAGAGAAAAAGTGAAGACAATTATTAGTGAAAAAAAGTGCTTTTTTTTTTCTCGAAAACAACACAAAAGAATCAAAAATTTTCAAAATGAGAAAGTAGATATACACGGTTTATATTTTTTTTTTTTCAAAGCAGTTAAGTAAAAATTAAGTCTGAATTAAAAAAAAAAGCTTTATTTGAGTCTCCCATACACATTTACCCAAATTTCACGAAATTCACAAAATGTCGTTGATTTACACCAACAAACAACACACTATTTCAAAGGCCCAGGAGGTACCCCCCAGGCTCCCCCCTTAAGGGCTAAGTAAAATCTGATCTCCCTTCCTCTCCTCCTCTCACCTTCTTGTCCCCGAGCTGCCTGACGCCGCAGGTGAGGTTGGCCGGGATGCCCACAGGTGTGGTGACCTCGACGGATGTGGGCAGGAAGTAAGGACAGGTGGGACACAGCTGATCCGCCTCCAGGGTTCTGTGGGCAGCACCTGCGGAGGGAGAGGGGTGTTATGGAGGGAGAGGAGGAGGAAGGGGGGTAGTGGTGTTAGTTTGGTGTGGGAGGCAGCGATGTTTTGGAGGGGGAGGAGGAGGGGGAAGAGAGGAGGAGGATGGGGTAGTGGTGTTAGTTGGGTGTGGGAGGCAGCGATGTTTTGGAGGGGGTGGTGGAGGGGGAAGAGGAGGAGGAAGGGGGGTAGTGGTGTTAGTTTGGTGTGGGAGGCAGCAGTGTGATGGTGGTGGAAGGAGGAGGGAGTGGAGGGGGGAGTGGGGATGATAGGGACTGGGGTAGAGGAAATGGTTGGGTGACTTCTGTGAGGGGGAAGACTTTGTGGGGAGGTTTGTGGGATCGGGGAGAGGCTGGGTACCTCCATGAGGCTGGGTAAGGAGAGAGTGAAAGGGGAGAGGTGAGTTAAGTGGAAAGGCTTCAGAGAGAGACAGAGATAGATAGATAGAAAGACAAAGAATAATATGAATGTGAAATTATGATGCGCGCACGCACGCACACACACACACACACACACACACACACACACACACACACACACACACACACACACACACACACACACACACACACACACACACACAGACGGAATTACTCACGGACAAAGTAATTTGAGAGAGAGGATTACGAATAGAACGGAAAAGGAAAGAAAAGAAATCAAGAAAAAGGAACGAAAGAAAAAGAGAAAAAAAGCAATTGGGAGGAAAGAGAAAATATGTAAAGGTAAAGAACAGTACTATTATAAGGGAGACAGAGACAGACAGACAGACAGACATATACAGATACAGACAGATAAGCGAAAAGACAAGCAAACGGATAAAGGAGAAACAAGCTCAGACACAGATTTAAAAAAATGAACCAAAATACAAACAGATCGATAATTATGACAGCAAGACAGACTGTCGGGGGAGGCGGTGGCTGAGTCGTTAGAGTAACGGCCCCGTGCTCAGGAGGACGCGAGTTCAATCCCCGGTGCCACCAAGCTGGGATTTTTCAGCCGCCGCCGAGTGGCTTAAAACTACCCACATGCTGTCCAGAAGACCACCTATCAACCCGGACTCTAGATTCAAGGATTAAAGATGAGCTCTGGGAGGGCAGCATGAGCCAATGCAAGATGGCGCCACTATAAACACTCGCCTGCGCCAGAACGGGCTGGGCCGAACATCAGGACCCACCGGAAAGAAGCCTTGGACCGACCATCAGGATCCACCGGGAAGAAGCCTACCGGCGCAATAGGCCGCAATTTAAAAAAAAAAAAAAAAAAAAAAAAAAAAAAAGACAGCGCAGCAATCAGCGCCACCTGACCTGCTGGCCGCCCGCCCACCTGTCCGGCGCTCATTTGCAGCCACTAATTACCGAGCTGGCGGCCAGGTAACACGACTCACCTGAGCTTCATGTTTATCACTGCCGCAACAAACCTGTCTCCTTTAATCATGATGTACGTTTGACAGTGACCCGTGATGGTGGATTGGTTTGTGAGGGTGGATTGGGTGGTAATAGTGGATTGGTAGATAGATGTGCAGGGACGGGTGGATGAACAGGTGTGGGGACGGTGGATGGCCAGGCAGGTGTACACAGGTGGATGCGTGGATCAGAACGATTTATTGACGGTAGAATTGGACGTTTTAGTAGAGATTGATATTTTTTTCATACCAGAGTTTGCGGAGGCGACTGATGAGCTAATGATGTGTGTGTGTGTGTGTGTGTGTGTGTGTGTGTCCATCAAACACACAGTTTCCGTCGTAATAATGAAGTAGTAAGGGTTTTTATAATAACTTTCGGTTTATCAACAAAAATCTGGACAAAAAATCATGACTTGAAACAAAACGTGAAGCTTTTCATAATTTTCACTTCCCCTTATGTCACAAAAAAGTCGTCTTTCGCCGCCAGATGTTTCCTCGACTGTGAATCAACGAAATAAAAGTTAAGTAAAATGAGAAGAAACAGGCGAAGTAACTGAAAAAAATCATGACAAAACTTACTCTCCCTCTTTACTCCTTCTTTTCTTCCTTCTTGCTCTTGCCTTTTCTCTTTTCTTTTCCTCCTTCCTACCCACCTGACCTTTTACTCATTCATTTGTGTTACCTCTCTCCCTTCTTCCCTTCCTTCTTCCCTTCTTCAGCCTCAGTCATATCCAAACACAATTTTGAACTGTTTTTCTTTGCCCTTTCATTCGTTTTCTCCTTCTTGCACTTCCCTTTTCACCTTCCTTCCCCTCGTAACCCCTCTCACCCTTTGTCCCTCAGCAGCATCCCCTTCTTTCATAATACCCTTTTTCTCCTTCCTCCACATAACTATCTCTCCCCATGCAGTATTCTCTTTCTTTCTGTATTTCCTCCTTCCCATTCTTCTATTTCACCCTACTCTTCTTTTTACTCTATTTCCTCCTTCCTATTCTTCTCTGTACCTTCCCTTCTCCTCCCTTTACCCGCCTCCACATCGCCCCCCTTTTCCCTCCTCTTCTCCTCTCCTTCCCTCACTTCCTTGCCATCAAGCCAGCCTCAAATTAGTCCTTTGATACCTTAATGAAACATCCCCAACTCCATTACTATAATTACTATCATTTTTATTGTTATTATTATTTAGCTTTGCTCCTCCTGGCCTCGTGTTTCCGTATCCACGTCTTCATTCCTCGTTTTCTTTAAGTGAAGCACTGCCTTGGAGTGGATGCCCGGCCGCTGTTTAATCTCTGTCTCATGTTCTTTCCTATTACATGCTCGCGTCCGTTTGGTTTAATCTGCATAATGATACACTTGCCGAGGCCAGTGTGTCCTGTTGAGAGAGAGAGAGAGAGAGAGAGAGAGAGAGAGAGAGAGAGAGAGAGAGAGAGAGAGAGAGAGAGAGAGAGAGAGAGAGAGAGAGAGAGAGAGAGAGAGAGAGAGAGAGAGAGAGAGAGAGAGAGAGAGAGAGACGGGGGGGGGGATGACTTCCTCTCTCCGCCTGGATTAAGGGCCAAGCCTTTGCTTACACTTCCTGATCAGGCTCGCGTCGGCGAGTGTCTTGCAGGTGACACACACACACACACACACACACACACACACACACACACACACACACACACACACATTGGGGTAGGCGGTGGCTGAACGGATAGCAGGATGGCCCCGCGTTCAGGAGGACGCGAGTTCAATCCCCGCCCGGTGCCACCAAGCTGGGATTTTTCAGCCGCCCCCGAGTGGCTTAAAACTACCAACATGCTGTCCAGAAGACCACCTATCAACCCGGACTCTAGATTCTAGGATTAAAGATGAGCTCCGGGAGGACAGCCTGAGCCAATGCAAGATGGCGCCACTATAAACACTCGCCTGCGCCAGAACGGGCTGGGCCGACAATCAGGACCTACCGGGAAGCCTTGGACCGACTATCAGGATCCACCGGGGAGAAGCCTACCGGGGCAACAGGCCACGACGTAAAAAAAACAAGAAAAAAAAACATGTTATCTCTGCTTTTCTTCCTCTCTTCCTCACCACTTGCCCGTGTTCTCAAAATGGCATCAAAGTTATTCCACAGGATGTTCTGCAATCTTTTTCGCTATTGAATCGGAATAGTGACATAAGTGTCCTAAGAATTTACGTTTATATATTCATTTATTATTATTTGTTTTTACATTATTTTATTATCAACCTGTGTCAGCTTTAAACTCTTTCTCGTTTGATTTGAATTCCTCATCTTTCACTTCCAATTCCTTTCTTCTCGACTTCTATGCGCCATAATAATACTGAAAGGGCAGTACGGTATAAACTGTTGGGCGTGGCCAGTAACCCGTAACAGAGGTTCATAGACAGTTCGTTGGGAGTCTGGCGTAATGACATTGTTGCAACTGACGTCGAGGGAATGGCGGAGGGAGGGAGAGCTCGGAGTATGGGCGTAAGCTTCAGTAAGCCGCTCAGACCACCCACGCCAAGCTTTGTGAGGCGCTGAGTGTTGTTTTCCTGTCCGACTTGTAGATCCTTTTTACATTCCACCCTCGTTACGGCACCCGCTCTATTGCTTCCCCACCCCACTTCCCTTTCCTCTTCTATTTATATTATGCTGTATTTGCCCACGCTGCTCCCTTTACAAATGTTTATCTTTTCAGTCTCTTATTTACTTCCATCCCTCCCTTCCGTGTGTCAAAAACTCGCTCCATTCGTCTTTTCCTTCCGTTTAATCTCCTTGAATATCTTCCTATCTCTGTATCTTTCTCTCTGTCTGGGTTTAAGTTTATAGTACTGGACAGCTCCTTTTCTTTTTGACGGTTGTTTTGCGCGTCCTTCCAGTTTATTGTGTTTCCTATTATCCTTTAGGTAAGAACATAAGAACATAAGAACGTTGGAGTCTGCAAGAGGCCGGTAGGCCTATACAAGGCAGCTCCTTTGACCCTAAGCTCCCGTGTATCTAATCCCACCTAATATCCCTGTCCATAAATATATCTAATCTAATTTTGAATGTGACAATTGTATTGGCACTCACCACATTACTGCTAAGCCTATTCCACTCATCCACCACCCTGTTAGTAAACCAATTTTTGCCTATGTCCCTGTTGAATCTGAATTTATCCAGTTTAAACCCATTACTTCGTGTCCTACCCGGTTCTCTTACCAACAAAACCTTATGAGTATCTCCCTTATTAAAGCCCTTCATCCATTTATAAACCTCGATCATGTCTCCACGCACCCTTCGCCTTTCTAGAGAATGCAAGTTTAACTGTTTGAGTCTTTCCTCGTATGGCAAGTTTCTCAACCCCTGAATCATCTTAGTCATTCTCCTCTGCACCGATTTTAACATTTTGACATCCATTCTATAGTAAGGTGACCAGAACTGAACCGCATAGTCAAGATGAGGTCTAACTAATGCTAAATATAATTTGAGGAGGTGTATAATTGCATCCATCAGTTTTTATGGTTGGCAGAAAATTATGGACCATTAATGTTTTATGTTCAATACTACGTTTTGTTGTGTTATTTTAGAGTTGATATCATTTAAGATTATTCTGTATGCCGACTGAAGTTTGGTTTATCCAGTCCTAACTCTACTTCCTTGCCTTCTGTGTTTCATCTGTCTGGCTATTTTCACTATTCTCCCTCTTTGTTTACCAATATTTCTAATTCTCTCCTTCCTCTCTACCTTCTTACGAATATCTCTACCTCACTGCCACCTCCATCCTTCCTCTTTTCCCTTTGTTCTCTTCCTCCCTTTCTCTACCTTCCCACGAATATCCCTCGCTCTCTCCCTCCACCTCTCCCTATTTCTCTCTCCTTTGTTCCTTTCACCTCCCTATACATCTTCCTTTCCCTCCACCAGCCTGCCTACAAGTTTCTCCCTTCCTCCTTATTTCCCTTTCCCCTCCGCGCCTTTCCTCCCACTCTCTTTCCAGTCCGTGCCTCCCGTTTTCCACTCGGTAACGTGACGGGAGGTCTTGGATATTTATGGCCGTCCACTAAACCATTTTTTGCTTTAGTTTTTCAATATGTTCTTAATGTTTTGTGTCAGTGAATGAGTTGAAGGCTGCTCTCTGATTTCCCATTGGTGTCTAACTAAACTATTTCAATTTGTTTCATATTTACTCACTTTTGATTTTTCGCATTGTTTTTATATTCGATCACTAACTGTTCCTTGCTAATAACTTCCATTTGTTTATTCTATAAGATGTTTTTTTTTTCTTTCTTTTTTTCGATTTTCTTTTTTTTCTTTTTCATTTTTTTTGTCATCCAGTAAACTGTTTCCATAAGTATTCTCACTTGTCTTCTTTTCAATAACAGTTTTCCTATTTTTATTCTGAATTAAAGTCACTGTTGGATTCTGTTTCATCACTTTTTGTATCACTGTTATATATTATTTTTTTCTCTGGTATATAAGTTTTTTTTTAATGTTTAGTGTTTAGTTGATGGAGGTTGAGTTATTTGTTGATTTTTTTTAGCTTTTCATTCTTTTCTTTGCTGTGCTGTTGCATAAGATGTCTAGTGAATGCAATTTGAATTCTCTAATTTTTCTTCTTTTTCATTTTAGCGTTGTCATTGTTTTCCTTCCGAGCAATTCATTATTTTTTCTTTTATTTATTTGAGGGGTGAAGGTGCGCACAGGTTTTCTTTTTTTTTGGTTCTTTTTGTTTTAACCTTTATATTTTTCACCTGTTGCCGTGACATTGCTGACAGTTTTATTCTTTATTTGCAATTAATTTTTTTTTCTTATTTTTAGGGGGAGTGGAGGAGGAATGTGAAGATTTGCATGTGTTTCATCTTCTTTGTATTTTATTTTCGTATGAACTTTCTGCCTTCTTCCTTTCTCATCTATAAGTATCATGACATTTATTTCTCTGTTTGCTATTCATTATATTCTTTATTTTTAGAGCAAAGGTGTGCAAGTATCTCTCCTTTTTATGTGCGTTCTCTCATTGCTTTGGCTTTTTTTTATCTCCGAAGTGCTGTATTGTTTTTCTTTCTGTGCAGTTTCTTTCTTATTTTCTCTTTCTTTTCTCCGCCCTGAGCCTCGCGAGTCAAGGTTGTATTTTAGCGAAGCCTGAAACGTTTCCTGCAGTACACGACCCCGCTGGCACAGAGAGAGAGAGAGAGAGAGAGAGAGAGAGAGAGAGAGAGAGAGAGAGAGAGAGAGAGAGAGAGAGAGAGAGAGAGAGAGAGAGAGAGAGAGAGAGAGAGAGAGAGAGAGAGAGAGAGAGATACCGACAGACAAACAAACAGACAAAGAGAAATGCAGAAAAATACACAAATAGACAGACAGACAGACAGACAGACAGGCAGGCAGACACGCTGAGAGATAAGCAGAAAAAATCGGGAGTCATTAACTAGCTTCATATAGACAGTCAAACAAATTTAGACAGACAAACTGGACAACTGACCGACGGATTGCTTGACTAAGAGACTAACGAAGCAACGAACAGAGCCACGAAAATGTTTTAAAACGAAGCAGAAAAAATGAAACGAATTGAAAAATACCTGAAAGAAAAGAGATGAGTGATTGATGACTACCAAAGTGACAAACACACGCACACACACACACACACACACAAAAAAAGAAAAAAAAAAGAAAAAAAAAGAAAGAGCAAGTGATACAGAAAACTGGATCTGACTTTCCTCTCTTCTTATCCTCCTCCCTCCCTTCCTTCCTTCCTTCCTCTCTCCCTTCCTTCCTCTCTCCCTTCCTTCCTTCCCGCGTCAGGAGGAAACAAATAACTCGAGGAACAAATCTTGGCCTATTTCGTAAACACTTCACACTTCCTCTTTGCTCTCTTTCCTCAGCCTCAACCCTCTGTCTCACTCTCTCTCTCTCTCTCTCTCTCTCTCTCTCTCTCTCTCTCTCTCTCTCTCTCTCTCTCTCTCTCTCTCGTCTGTTTCCTTGTTTTTTTTTTCTGTCCATAATCTCTTTACTTACTTTCTCGTGTTCAATTTCTCCTAACTTTTTTTTTTATTCTTCCCACTGTGTCTTTCTCGCCCTCCCCCTTTTTTTTCTTTCTCACTCTTCTTTATTCGTTTCCGTTTTTTCAGATTTTTTCTTTCCTTGCAAACTTTTTTATCTTCTTTTTTTTCCACAACAGTCACGTGTTTTTTTTTGTTTTTTCTCTCCATTTTTCTGCAACACTTTCACTTCCATTGCGTCGTTTTCTCTCGTGTCTTGGCATTCTGTGTGTCTTCTGTTTATATATATTTTGTTTGTTTTCTTTCTTTTTTTCTTCCTGTCTCTTTCTTCCTCTTCCTGTTTCTTTCTTCCTCTTCCTGTCTCTTTCTTCCTCTTCCTGTCTCCATTTGTCATTGTCTCTCTCTTCTCCTTTCTCTTCTTTATAAATCGTTCAGTCCGTTTGTCTCTTCAAAAGATCGTAATTTATCTTCTGGCAGCCTCTTTATCTCCTTGTTTCCTTCTCTCCTTTCTTTGCTTCTCTTTGTCTTCTTTCCTTTTTATTCGCCTTTAAATTTGCCTACTTCCTCTCTGCTTTTCTATTCATCTCTTACATTTTCGTTGTTCTCCTTTTATATCTTTTTTATTTCCTTTATTGATTCTTTTCCTTTATTTTGGTGAGTTTGCTATTGTTTTTTTTTTGTTCTTTTCAATGTCTTAATTTTTTTTTTTTTTTTTTTTTTTGCTTTTTCTTATATTCTCCCTTTTTTCCTCCATATCTTCTTGCCGCCATATCTTTTCCATCCATCCTTTCCTACTTCCCTTCTCACATTTTCTTTCATCCTACTCCACTACTCATCATCCCTTCCATCTCTTCCTTCCATGCTCCTTCCCTATATTTTGCTCTGTTTTCAGTTTCATTTTTCAGTCCTCTCCTACCTCCTGCCCGCTACCTTTCCCTCACCTCTCTATCTCCCCTTTCTGCTCCCTCTATAATTCCTTCTAACTTTCCCTCTCCCTTCTTTCCTCCTCTTCCTCCTTTTCTCCATATATACCTTTCCCTCCCCGTCTTCCTCTCCCTCACACTCCATCCCCTTACTTTCTCCCTCACCAGCATCCACTCTTTCTATCTCCACCTCTCCCCTTCCTCGCTCCTGCTCTCTCCTCCTCCCCATCTCAACACACTCTCCCTCCATTCCTCCCGCTCCCTTCCCCTCTCTCATTACTCTCACACTCCATCCTCTTCCTCCTCTTACTCTCCCTCCACATCTTTTACTCTTTCTTCCTTCGCATCACTCCCTTGCTTCTCCTTTTGATCTCTCTTCCTCCACATCTTCAACACTTCCTGCCTCACCCTTTCCACCTATCCCTTTCCACCTCTCCCCTTCCCTCTGCCCTTCTCCCCCCTTCCTCTTCCTCCTTCTCCTCTCCCTCTCATCTCTTTCCGCATCTTTTACTCTTTCTACCTCCGCATCACTCTCTTCCTCCTCCTCCTTGCTCTGTCTTCCTCTTCGTCTTCAACACTTTCTGCCTCACCCTCCTCCGCTCTCTCCTCCTCTCCCTTCCTCCCTTTCCCTTCCTCCTCCCTCCCCCTTACTCCTCCCTCAACCCCCACCACCATCTCCCTGCATGAATGGCTAGGCAAGATTCAGTGCAGGCCGCGGCCCAAGCCAGAAACCAAGTGCTGGAAGTCGACGTTTGGGCCGCCATTACTGTTGCCTCTCTGCAGATCAAGGGTTTGGGAGAGAAAAAATATATATGTGTGATCTTTTGCATATGGAATACCCACCTCCCCGCCCTCTCACTGACCAAAGAAAAGAGACTGAAATGTGTACGTGCGTCCGTTTATGTTATCTCTTTCTCCATCTCTTCCACCAATCATTTCCTTAGAAGAAAAAAAATCATGTATGTGACTCTTTGTATGTGTAGCACCCACCCCAACCCCTCTCCCTCTCACTGCCTGAAAGAAAATATAGACTCGTTAATGTCTATGTATGGAGTGACCGTCCCCTGCCACCACCCGAAAAAGAGAAAGGAAAAAGTTGGAAACTAATGAGATAAGTGCTTTTTTTTACAGCAAAGGAGACAATTCAAGGGCATAAAAAAGGAAACAATAATAAAAAAAAGCCCGTTACTCACTGCTCTTAAAAAGAGTCCAGAGGAGTGGCCGAAAGATAGATCAATTTCGGGAGGAGAGGTGTCCTGATACCCTCCTCTTGAAAGAGTTCAAGTCGTAAGCAGGAGGAAATACAGATGAAGGAAGATTGTTCCAGAGTTTACCAGCGTGAGGGATGAAAGAGTGAAAATGCTGGTTAACTCGTGTAAGGGATTTGGACAGTAAAGGGATGAGCTTGAGTAGAACGTCGTGTGCGGCGAGGCTGGAAGGGGGGAAGGCATGCAGTTTGCAAGTTCAGGAGAGCAGTCAGCGTGAAAATATCGATAGAACATAGAAAAGAGGTAATATGGCGGTGGAATTTAATAGGTAGGAGGGTATCAGTAAGAGGAGTTGAGCTGATGAGACGAAGAGCCTTAGACTCCACGCTGTCCAAGAGAGCTGTGAGTGGAGCCCCACACACGTGAGATGCATTTTCCATACGAGTGCGGACAAGGCCCTTTATATGGATAGCAACTGTGCGGGGGAGAAGAACTGGCGGAGACGATACAGAACGCCCAACCTCGAAGAAGCTGATTTAGTGAGAGAGGAGATGTGAAGTTTCCAGTTAAGATTTTGAGTTGGATAGACCGAGGATGTTTAGTGTTGAAGAAGGCGACAGCTGAGTGTTGTCGAAAATAGGGATAGATGTTTGGATGATTGTGTCGAGTTGATAAATGGAGAGACTGGGTTTTTGAGGCATTGAAGGACACAAGGGTCCTTTTACCCCAATCGGAAATGATAGCAAGGTCTGAGGTTAAGCGTTCTGCAGCCTCCAGTCAGGAGTCATGTACTTCCTCTTGAGAGGGTCTTCTGTTGAAAGAAGTTGAATAATGCGGAGTGGAGTCATCAGCGTATCAGTGGATAAGACAGTTTGTTATGGAATGAAGATCATTGATGAATAACAGGAAGAGAGTGGGTGATAGAATAGAGCCCTGTGGAACACCACTGTTGATAGGTCAGGTAAAGAACAGTGACCGTCTACCACAGCAGAGATTGAACGGCCGGAAAGGGAATTGGAGATAAAGGAACAGAGAGAGGGATAGAATCCTAAAGAGGGTAGTTTAGAAATCAAAGACTTGTGCCAGACTCTATCGAAGGCTTTCGATATGTCTAACGCAACTGAGAAAGTTTCACTGAAACGGCTAAGAGAGGATGACCAAGAGTCAGTTAAAGGATCAAGAAGATGGACAGTAGAACACCCCTTGTGGAACCCATACTGGGGATCAGATAGAAGGTCAGAAGTGGAAAGGTGCTTTTGAATCTTCCGGTTAAGGATTGATTCAAAAGTTTGAGGGATTGGAACGGTCAACTATCACATATTTTCAGACTCTAGAGATATTTAACTTGCCAAATATCACTATGAGCATTATTCCCCTCATATGGTACCGATCAACCCTAATGGGTTACCGACTAATAGAACGGTAGTTTGAGGGTTTGGAACGGTCACCCTTCTTAGGCACAGGCTGTATGAAGGTGTACTTCCAACAGGAAGGAAATTTAGATGTTGACAGGCAGAGGCGAAAGAATTTGACCAGGCAGGGTGTCAGCACGGAAGCACAGTTTTGAAGGACAATAGGAGGCACTCCATCAGGTCCATAAGCCTTCTGAGAGTTGAGGCTAGAGAGGGCATAGAAAACATCGTTATTAAGAATCTCAATAACAGGTATAAAGGAGTCAGAGAGAGAATGAGTAAGAGGAATATGCCCAGAATCTTCCAGAGTGGAGTTGTTACAGAAAGTTTGAACGAAGAGTTCAGCCTTAGAGATAGAAGAGACGGCGGTGCTGCTATCAGGGTTAAGGAGAGGAGGGAAAGAAGAAAAAGTGAAGTTGGAGGAGATATTTTGGCTGAGTGTAAAAGTCTCTGGAAGAAGTAGAGTAAGCGATGTTTTGACATTTCTTATGAATGAAAGAGCTTTTGGTAAGTCGAAGAATAGATTTGGCACGATTGCGGGCGGAAATGTAGAGATCATGGTTAGCGGGAGTTCGAGGGCTCTGGTACCTTTTGTGAGCTTTTTTTTGTGAGCACGATAACAAGCGTGATTAAACCAAGACTTTTTAGCATGAGCAGTAGAGAAAGAACGTGGAGTGTATGCCTCCATTCCAGAGACAATCACCTCTGTGATTCGCTGGGCACACACAGAGGGGTCTCTCTCCTGGAACCAGTAATCAATCCACCGGAATGGAAAAGTACATCCTCAGGTCGTCCCACCGAGCTGAGGCAAAATGCCAGAAGCATCGCCTCTTCGGTGGGTCCAGAAGATGTACAGGAGCGATAGGACAGGATACAGAAATAGGGTTGTGATCAGAGGAGCCCAATGGATAGAACAGTTTGACAGAGTAAGTAGAAAGGTTAGAGGTAAGGAAGTGGTTTAGTATGTTGGGCCTGTCTCAAAGATGGTCGGGAATACGTGTAGGGTGCTGAACCAACTGTTCTGGATAGTTGAGGAAAGCAAAGTTGTAGGCTTGTTCACCAGGCTGGTCAGTGAAAGAGGATGGAAGCCAAAGCTGGTGGTGAACATTGAAATATCCTAGGATGGAGATTTCAGCGAAGGGAGAGTGGGTCAAGATGTGCTCCACTTTAGAGTTAAAATAGTCAAAGAATTTTACATAGTTTATAGAGTTAGGTGAGAGATTAACAGTATTTAGTAATAGAATGACAATGAAGTCTTCGCCAGATGGTGGAAAATTTTAAAGAGTCAATGTCGTGGGCACAAGAGCAAGTGATGTCGTTGCGCACGTAGAGGCAACATCCAGCTTTAGGAACTTTAGGATAGAGATAGTAGGAGGGAACATAGTAGAAATTGCTGTCAGTAGCCTCAGAAACCTGTATTTCGGTGAGGAAGAGAAGGTGAGGTTTCGAGGAGGAGAGATGGTGCTCCACAAAATGAAAATTAGAACGAAGACCGCGAATATTGCAGAAATTGGGAAGAAAGAGGTTCGATGAGTTATCATGACACCTCTCAAGTTGGCAGGCAGAAGGGGAGTGCTCCTTGGGGGAATTTGTGCCCCCCCCCCCCCATGCGGGGACTCAGAGGCAATGCTATGGTGTGCAATTTTGAATTTCAAATTTTGGGAAAAGGTGTGTATGTTGTGTGAATGTAGTGTGGTGTGGAAAGAGAGAGGATCTGTGTTTAGAGAGCATGTTGGACTACTCTCTGGTGTTGATGAGAGAATAGGGAAACGGTTAGTTAGGACATGAGAAGGGTTTTTGAAGGGCCTCAGCACCCTCCTCGGTTCCCATATATACCTCACCGGTAGTGGCTTACACATGTTTCAGTAGGTGTCTTCCTACCTACTCCACTCACAGTTTGTAAAGTGTAAGAGGATGACAACTTGACAAGTGCCACTTTTACTTGACAGTCTTTGCCTTCCTTCAAACATAATTATATAAAGTGGGGGAGTGTTGAGAGTAAAGAAGAAAAGGAGAAATAGAGGGGAAAAGCATATAGGGTGAAATATATTAGGAAAGAGGAGACTAAGAGGAAACAAGAAAAATATATATATATATATATATATATATATAAAAGGCAAAGGGCAAATAAGAGAGAGCACAGGACGAAGGGAGGATGGAGGGGAGGGGAAGGGAGATTGACTCTGAATAAAGGGAAACGAGGAAGGGTTAGGGAAGGGACAAGGGGAAGGAGGAAGGGGCTATTGTGGCGTCAGATAGAGGAGAGGAAGGATGGATGGGGCGATGGGGAGGACATGGAAATCAGGCGACTGTGATTTGTGGTGATGGGGAGATGGGAGGGGGAGGGGAGGGGGGGGTGAAAAAAGGGGAATGGGAAGAGGTTGGGAAGTAGGGCAATGATGGGAGGTGATGAAGGGAGAGATAAGAGGGAAGGGAGAGAGAGAAAAGAGATCATGGAGGAGAGTAAGAGAGAGAGGGTGAGAGTTGTGGTAAGGGGAAGGGGCAGGAAAGAGGGAACAGGGGAATAGGGAGGTGTGTGGTAGGGGAAGGATTTTGTAAGGGAAGAGGGGAGAGGAAGGTATAAGAACGGAAGGTGTGGTGGGGATGGGAAGGAGGAGGAGGCAGGCGATGAGGGCAGAGGGGTGAGGGGGTTCAGCTCCTCCAAACAGTGAAATACGGTTATGGCATTACAAGCGTGACAGTCGGATCTGGGATAGCGGTGTACGACTGTGTGTGTGTGTGTGTGTGTGTGTGTGTGTGTGTGTGTGTGTGTGTTATTCTTCACCCTGTTTGTTACACAAACCTTCCTGCACATCAACACATTCATTGGCGCTTGAGAAGGAAGGAATTTCTGGGATATTTTTTCGTTGTTATTTCATATTGATTTTAATGTTATTTATAGATCGCTTTAATTATTATTCTTATCATTGTTGTCATTGTTCATATTTTTCGTTGTTATTTCGTATTAGTTATTTATTGAAGTCTTTGAGCGTTGTTCCTATTCATGTTTTTTCAGTTTTTCATACTACTGTTATTTATTGATGTCTTAATATATTATTGTTTTTGTTCTTGTACAGCTTTTCTTTGTCACGTTTTCCATACAGATACAGCCCCTCACAAATAAAAAAAAAGGTTCCACGCCTTCAGAAAAGTTTCCACGCCTTCAAAAAATGCCCACACCTTCAGAAAAGTTTCTACGCATTTAGAAAAAAATCCACGGTAATCGCAACGTTCGCACAAGTCTCTGTAAAGTAACAATTAGTGGATAATAGTGGAAGTGAATCGTGGTGTTATTAACGGTGAAGACGAGGACACGTCTGATGATGAGGTTAATAATGCGTGGTGGTGATGTGTAGGCAGTGGATTGGGAGGTAATATAGTGATAGTAAATTTAATGGTGATATCTACTACAGCGAAAGAGTTAAACCCGATAAGAGAAACGGACACGTTTGATATGAAAAATAAACACACAGAGAGAGAGAGAGAGAGAGAGAGAGAGAGAGAGAGAGAGAGAGAGAGAGAGAGAGAGAGAGAGAGAGAGAGAGAGAGAGAGAGAGAGAGAGAGAGAGAGAGAGAGAGAGAGAGAGAGAGAGAGAGAGAGAGAGAGAGAGAGAGAGTTGGAGTGAGAGAGAGAGAGAGAGAGAGAGAGAGAGAGAGAGAGAGAGAGAGAGAGAGAAAGGAGTGATGATGAGGTTACGGGGAGGAAAAAAGACGCCGTAAGAAAAAGAAGATAAAGTAGAGGAAGAAAAAGAAAATAAGGGCGAGGAGAAAGGGATAATTTGTAAGAAGATAAAGAGAAAAGGAAGACAATAAGGGGAGGAAAATGAGGAGCTAGAATACGAACTACAACAAGAAAAGTAACAAGATATGGAAAAAGAAGAAGGGAAGAAGATAAAGAAGATAACAGTAATAAAAGGAAGAAAGAGGAAGCAGAATATTAAGAAGTGAACGGAGGAAGACAAAGAATAAACAAAAATGAAGAAGCAGCAGATATAAGAAAACAGAAAAGAAGAAATAAATTAGAAAGCGGGATAAGTGGGCGCGGAAATGAAACACAGATAAAAAATAGTCTAAAGCTAATGAAACCTGAAGAATGGACGGATTTCCCACATAAAAGACCTTGTGAGAGAGAGATTTACGTAGATTTACATAGAAAATCAGACCACACAGACCACATGGTCCAGACTAGGTGGTCTGTCCTTAAACCTAAGTGATTCTACATTAATCAGATGGCTCCAAAACGTTGCATTTCTACTCTAGTTAATATTAAGTTCAAGGAAGTGACGGTCGAGCTTGTCTTTAAAGGAGTCAATCATGTTACACTGGACCACTGAGGTGGGAGCTTATTCCATTCTTGCACTACAACGTTGGTGAAGAAAAATTTAGGTGCAGTCTGAATTTACTTGTCTACATTTGAGTCTTATGCTATTGTTCCTAGTTCGCAAAGTGTTATCGATCATAAACAATTTTTGATCTGTCTACATTCGTGAAACCATTAAGTATTTTCAAACATTTGATCATTTTTCCTTGGAGGCGACGTTTCTCAAGAGAGAACATGTTAAGGGTGGAAAGCCTTTCTTCGTAGGATTTGTTGCGCAAGGAAGGGATCATTTTTGTTGCCCGACGCTGAACACCTAATTTAACAATGTCCTTTGCTTTGTGGGGAGACTAAACCTACACCGCATATTCCAAGTGGGGTCTGACTAAACTTTTGTAAAGCGGAAGTATTACATCTTTATTCTTGAACAAAAAGTTTCTTTTAACGAAGCCCAACATTCTGTTCGCTTTATTTGCTGCATCGATGCATTGCTGTGAGAATTTGAGGTTTGACGCGATTTTGACCCCCAAGTCCTTAACGCATTGAACGCTTTTGAGTTTAACGCCGCGCATTTCGTAATCGAACTTCTTATTTCTTGTTCCAACTTGAAGGACCTGGCACTTGTCTACGTTAAAAGGCATCTCCCATCTATCAGACCAAGGTGAAATTTTGTGCAAATCCTCTTGGAGGCTTTGCCTGTCTTCGTCAGTGAAAACCTAGTTACCAGTCTTTGTGTCGTCTGCAAATTTACTAATGCGATTATTGAGTCCAACATCCACATCGTTGATGTAAATAATGAAGAGCACTGGGCCAAGAACCGAGCCCTGAGGGACGCCACTAGTGACCGGCGCCCACTCTGAGTTAAATCCGTTGATCATCACTCTTTATTATCTGTTACTCAACCAATTCGCGATCCATTGCTGTACTTGACCGTCAATACCTATTTGCTTTAATTTATAAAGTCACTTATGATGTGGGACTTTATCAAACGCTTTCTGGAAATCAAGATAGACTATGTCCAATGATATGGTTACGTCATAAACTGAGAAGAGGTCGTTATAAAAGGTCAATAGATTTGATCGGCAGGATCTTTTGTTACGGAAGCCATGTTGTGAATCCCCAATTAATGAGTGACTTGCAAGGTAGCTCACAATTTCATCTCTAATTATGCTGTCGAGTAGCTTACCTACAACTGAAGTCAGACTAATGGGCCTGTAATTACCTGGTATTTTTTGTCTCCTTTCTTAAAAATCGGTGTCACGTTAGCCTTTTTTCAATCAGAAGGGACGACGCCTTGTCGCAAGGACATATTGAAAACGGCTGTGAGGGAAGAGCGTATTTCGCTCTTTGTTTCTTTAAGCAGTATAGGATATAGTTCGTCAGGTCAGGGACTTTTATTTGTTTTAAGGGATTGGAGAGCTTTAAGGACTTCATCGGCAGTTATTACAAAGTTAGACAATGCATACTCAAGACTTACGTTAGTACTGCTGTGTTGGTGGTGGGAAGGCTGTTAATATTAAACACCGAGGAAAAGTAATTGTTTAAGAGGTTGCAATGTGTTGGCTGTCAGTCACTAGTGCACCGTCACTGTTTGTTAAAGGTCCAATTCACTTCTGATCACCTTTCTGTTGTTTATGTAACTGAAGAAGGATTTTGGATTATTTTTACAGTGTGCCGCAATATTTTCTTCATATCTACGCTTTGCCTGACATACTAATCTTTTTACTCGTCGCCTGGCATCATGATAAAGTCTAATGTTTTCGGCCGTTCTATGTTCTTTCTTTAACCTGTAAAACAATTTTCTCTCTTTGACTGAGTGTGTAATTTCGCTATTAAACCAAGGTGGGCTTTTATTAGTGTTAATTCGGTTTTCACTCATATGGACGAATGTGATCTACTGAGTGAGTAAATGATTTTTAAGGCTTAGCCAGGCTTCCTCTTCATTGCCGTCATCTGATAGTTGTATTTCTGTTAGTTTTCATATGATTTCTACGAAGTTTGCTCTTTTGAAATTGGGCACCATTACTTTATTTTCAGTCATTGATGTTTGAGCTCTAATGTCGACGCGCACTAATTTATGATCGCAAGAACCGAGGTGTTCTACCGTGACATTACTGACTAGGTTATCTTGGGTCGTTATAACAAGGTCTAGTATGTTATTTTGTCGAGTTGGCTCAGAAACCATTTGGCTTAGATAATTTTCTTATAAAAAATCGATCATTCTATATGACTCGCCTTCTGTACCTGACAGTGTCGCCCAGTCGATATGGGGGAGGTTAAAGTCTCCTAATATCAGTGAGTCGCTGTTATTAAGTGACTGCCTTACAACGCTGTACATTTCAACATCTTTTTCGAGTGATTGTCCCGGAGGCCTGTAGGTAACAGATATATTTAAATTAACTTTTGCAATGTTTACTCGCACGCACAAATGTTCAACGTTACTGTCTCTTGGTGTTCTGTCAGTGGGTTGCAAATACCTTTTGACAAAAAGGGCGACACCACCACCTCTACGGTTTAAACGATCTTTGTTGAAGAGTCAGTAGCCATCTATGTTGCATTCTGTACTTAAATCAATATTTGTGGTGTCGATAAATGTTTCGGTTATAGCAATTACGTCAAAATTTTCTGTCAGAGCAAGACATCTCAGTTCATCAAATTTGTTTCTTAGGCTACGCGCATTGATACTAAGGACTTTTAAGTTATCTAGAGGCTTGGTAATAGAGGTGGTGGTACTTGCGGGTTCATGGTTACGCGTTTGTTGCGATGCATGACGTCTATTTACACGGGCGGGGTGGAGGGACGTGGCTGAGAGTCGTTTTGAGCGGGTGTCACGTACTGGAAGAGAGAGAGAGAGAGAGAAGGAGGGGGGGGGGGAGGTGTAAATGCTAATCGGGGCGGTCGCTGCCGGAGCCCAGGACATAATTTGGTGTGTGCGGGGCGGGAGGCGAGGGCAGGAGCGAGGCCAGCCACTCCGGGCCTTCCGTGCGGGGTCAGGAGAGGTCAGAGCACCCTGCCGCGCCTCCCGTCCCCGTGTTGCCCTGGCCCTGCGCGACACACCCTTCCCCCCATAATGTTCTGCCTTCGTTTCGGCACAGACTGAGAGGTGGACGGAGCAATAGGATTATTTAGGACCCCGTTGGTGCCCATACGTTTTCTTTTCTTCTCTCCCCCTTTTTTTTTTTTTTGGCGGGAGGGGGGGGGGTTGTTTGGGCTGTTTTTTTTCTGCTTTGTTAGTATTAAATGGGATTCGGGGGATTGGGTGTCTTGTTTCCTTTTTTTATGCTTCTCGTCAGGTTTGTATTATTTTTACTCGGCTTGTCGTGATATTGCAACAGAAAATGGGAATCGAAGGGATTAGGTCTTCTTCTTTTAGGGGTAGCTGTGTTTTGTGTGATTAGGAGCAACAAGGATGATGATGATGAGGAGGAGGTAGATGAATAAGAAGGACGCATGCGTAATGAGCGAGTGTTGATGGGAATGGACTGTGTTTTGTCTGCTTTGCTGTGTTGGAGAAAATGTGATGCGTTTGGACGTCGTTCCGTGCATTATCAAAGGGAAATAAGCAGGTGTTTTGCTATTTTAATGTTTGAGGAAAAATAATTTGTTCCTCTTTACGTATGTGAGTCGTTGTTGGTGTGTTGGAGAAAGTGTGTTGCGTGGAATCCAAAAGAAAACAAACAAACAATCTAAGAGCATTTCCGAAAGAAGGGAGTTTTCCTTTTTGACAAGAGAATGTTTCCTTGGAGAGAATGTTGTGTGTTCCGCGATATTGTGATAAAATTGTATTAGTATAGTTTTCTTTTTTGTGTTATATTCAAAGGAAGTATTTTGTGTTGCTTTTGTAAGGTTGACCATTCTTTCAGGTTTGGGAATATTACAGAAAATTATGTGTGGTGTGTCGTTGTGATATGTTTGGGGTGCAATGTGTGTGTGTGTGTGTGTGTGTGTGTGTGTGTGTGTGTGTGTGTGCTCGTACGGGTATGTGCAACAGTAGAAATTTTACTGTGACAGTTTGAAAGATGAAATACAGTGAATGGAGGTTGGCGAAAGAAAGAAAATGAAAATATGAATTACGGAATTAAAAAGAAGAAAAACTGCGTGACAAGATAAAAGGGAAAAGTTTTGGGTCTTGAGTGATGCCTTTTTTTTTTTTGTCCTGTGGTGAAAATATGAAAGCGTGGCTCAGTATAAGTAGGAAAAAGATATAGAAGGAAGCGTTAAGTGTATTTTGCGGAATGAGAATTGAGTAGAATTTTTATGCAACATTTATATATTTTTCGTGCCGAGGTAAAAAGAAAAAAATCGTGGTAGAGCGTAAGTAGAAAATGAACAGAAGAAAACGATATTTGTATTATGCGGGTTGAAAAGTGAGTAGGATTTTTATGCAACTGATATTTTTTTCGTGGCGTGGTAGAAACCTAATCGTGGTTCACCGTAAGTAGAAAAGAAGCAAAGTAGAAAACGTTAAGTGTATGACGCGGAATGGGAACTGAGTAGAAATTTTCTGTAGCGCGTCTGGCCGTGAAGTTCTCCTTGGTAATGGACAGGACGAAGCGCGCGAGGAAAAGTATGAACACCGGAACTCTTTTTGTCATAATTACTAATGGACGACGGTTGATTGAGGCAGGGTTAGCGGGACGGCGATTGTTGAGGAAGAGCCGTCGCGGGATACCTGTTCGCTCCTGTCCTTGTTTTTTTGTATATATATATATATATATATATATATATATATATATATATATATATATATATATATATATATATATATATATATATATATATATATATATATATATATATATATATATATATATATATATATATATATATATATATATATATATATATATATATATATATATATATATATTTCTAACATTTCTTTCCTTCCCCTTACCACCTTATGTTTACCTTTTTAATATATTCAATCTTATCAAACTTTCTTTCCCAGCACATTTATATAATATTTTTTTCTGAGTTACTGTCACCTATCCATTGTCTCCTTTACTCCTTCCTTTACTTCTCCTTTATTTCCGTCATTCTTATCCAGTCTTCCTCTACCTTTTCACACGAAAACTTTTTCTCGTTTTCATTCATAGATATTTTACTTTCCTCTTATTTTCCTTCTTAACCTTCACCTCATTTATCCCATGCATATCTTTTTTATAGGCTTCCATATTACTTTTTTTTAATTCGCCACTAAAATTACTATCGTTTTTATTATCAGCTGATGCATTCAGTTATGATATACGTTAATAAAACCATTATTCACTTTTATCTGCTGCTAATATATATTTTAGCACTATGTGCTTTCTACTCACCTATTCACCTTTTATCAGTAAAAACCTTACTTGGTCTTATTTATTATTTTTTTCCAAACACTTAAGTTTTCTTCATTCCTTAAACTCCAGAACTGATCACCTTTTACTCATTTTGTTTCCACCTCTATTTTCCAATAGACTAATTTAAATGTCTCAGGAAAACAACATTCCCTTTCATCCGTTCCTTTTAGTGTATTTATATCATCGCCTTGCTGTCCACACGCCTTACATTTACTTAAGCATCAAACAATTTGTCGCTGCCACCTCTTCTCTTAGAATTAAAATCCGTCAATGAAAACTTTATTCGTTGTTAATATAATACTAACATTCTTTCCTTCCTTCCTCTTTGCAGTCACCTCCAGGACACCTTTTGTAACTCAACACGTGTGGTTTTTTTACACACACTACAACCTTTTAACCAATATGCCGATACCACTTCCTTTCCTCAGTAATTAAAATCCGTTACTGAAAACATTATTCGTTCATATTAGTTGTGAATGTGTTCATGGCACTTTTCCCTTCCATACCTTTTGCATTCACTTCTTATACTCTTTTTACAGTTCTTTGGCATTTTTTTTTTACTGTAATTGCCGTGCGTTACTGAAAACATATTAGTCTTTTCATCAGGTGCTAATAAAGTTTTGTGCTTCTCATAACTTTGCTTTCGTCTCATTAGTTTCTTTTACTTGGTGCTCTTCTACCTTTGTCTCCAACACGCTAATTAAGCATCAGTTATATATTTTTCTTTTGTCTGCTCCGCAGATATTTTCTGTGTATGTATTTATAATTCTTCTCCATCCTCCCAATTCCTTCTTATTCTTCATTTCCAACAAAATAATTTAATAATTCGATAAAAAGGTTTTTTTTTTTATATTCATTTGTTTATATTTTCCTTCATCTATACCTCCACCTCTCCTGTTCCTCGCTGTTCCTCTCTCCCACCTTTCCTGTTTCTCCCTTTCTCTCTCCTTCACCTTTACTGTTTCTCCCTCTTCTTCTCCTCCACTCCTCCTGTTCCTCCCTCCCCCTCTCCTTCACCTTTCATTCTCCTCCATCCCCTCTCCTCCACCTTTCTCGTTCAAACCTCTCCCGATCCTCCACCTTCCCCATTCCTCCCTCTCCCTTACTTCCACCTCCCCTCCTCCTCCCTCTCCACCTTTAATCTCCACCACCTCCGCCGCGGCCCTGCCTTCCACACTCTCCTCCCATCAACCCTCCCATTCATCTCTCTTTCACCTCCACTCTTTGCCTTCCCTCTTCCTCTTCCTCTTTCTTTCCACTTCTACGTTTAGCATATCCTTCCTCTTCTTTCATCCTCTCTCAGCACTGTCTCTCTCTCTGTTTTCCTTTTCCTCACTCCTTTTGCTGTATTCGCTGCCTTCTCTTCCTCTTTATTCATTCATTCTTAATTGACATCTACATCTGTTATATCCTTCGTCCTTCTCTTCCGTATTTTTTCCATATTCACTTACTTTTCTCTTCCTCCTTCATTCAGCACTCTTCCTTCTTCCTCCTTCTGCTTCCTCTTTCACATGTACTCTTCCTTCCTCTTTCTCTCTCGTCATCACCCTTTTCCTCCTTCTTCCTCCTTCTTCCTCTTTCACATGTACTCTTCCTCCCTCTTTCTCTCTTGTCATCACCCTTTTTCTCCTTCTTCCTCCTTCTTCCTCTTTCACATGTACTCTTCCTCCCTCTTTCTCTCTCGTCATCATCCTTTTTCTCCTTCCTCCTTCTTCCTCTTTCACATTTACTCTTC
This sequence comes from Eriocheir sinensis, assembly GCF_024679095.1. Classification (NCBI taxonomy): domain Eukaryota; kingdom Metazoa; phylum Arthropoda; class Malacostraca; order Decapoda; family Varunidae; genus Eriocheir; species Eriocheir sinensis. Next base: position 422,084 of record NW_026111625.1, on the reverse strand, counting down.
CTTCATCTTTCTTTCTCGTGATCATCCTTTTTTTCTCCATTCTCGTTTTCTCTATCTTTTTTTCTTTTTTTCCACATTCGCATTCAATCATCACTTTATCCTCTCCTTTCTTCCACATTCTAACAGATTTTCTCACCCACTCCCTCTTTCGTCTACATTCACCCACTTTCTTACCCTCGTTTTTTTATTCTCTTTCACATTAACATCCACTTTCTTTTTCTTTTCTTCCTCATTGTTTCTTTCTCCCCTCTTCACAGCCGCTCTCCGTTCATCTTTCCTTTTCCTCCTCTGCTCCACATTCACAGTCACTCGCCCTTTCTCTTCCTTCTGCCATCTCCCACAGTCTTCTACTTTTATCACACTCTCCTGTCAGGCTTCATGTTCAGCATACCAGTGTACTTTTTTTTCCTAATTTTTCCTTCCGTCTCTTTGTTGGTCTTGCTGGCTCAACTTTTTACATTTTTATCGGCGTCAACAGATTGTCCATCTTCATATTGATGTTGTTCTTTTCAAGCTGTTTTCCTGGCTTACCCATGCATTGTAGACATGACATTGTATAATAACATTTGTTAGCCCTGATGAACCCTACAACTTGGCATTATAAATAAAGTCAGCTGGTTTTTTTTTTTTTACATCTTGGCCTGTGGCGCCGGTAGGCCTTCATAGTAGGGCCTGATGGTCGGCCCCAGCCCGTTGTGGCGCAGGCAAGTGTTTATAGTGGCGCCATCTTTACTTTTCAGCATTTTACATTTTACACCCCTAGTTGCATAATATAAATTGTTGGGTGTGTTGGAGGGTCATGCGACGCCGATCTAGCAGTTTTTGTGCTTAACACTTGTTTTAGTATTCTACACCACTGTTTAACCTCACCTGTTGTTTCCTCTTTCTTGAATTCATGTTTCTTTTATTTTTTGATACTCTCATTTTCTAAACATTTTCAAGATTAGTCAATTCGATTTTCAGTATTTTTTTTTAATCCTTAGTTCTTTTTTTATTTAGTTCCGTTCGTCTCTTCATAATGTTTTTGCTTCTTCCCTCTGCTCAACCGTTTAAAGATTTAATTAATTTACCTTAATTTTCCCTTACCTGCCTGCCCTCTATTTTTGCCTGCTAACATTTTCAGTACTTAGCAATTCTTTATAATCTGTTTCAGTTCAAATCAAAGCTCGTCTTGTTTTACCTTTGTTGACCAGTTTTTGAAGATTTTTCTTTACTTTTATTCCCAGTCATCCTAACATCATCCGTAGACTTTCATTCAAGATGCCCTCCCTTTCTTCTGTCCCTTTTTTCTGCTCCCTCTTACCTCCTTCACCATCGTAATCTCCCCTCCCTCCTCCTCCTGTTCTCTCTCCACTTTCGTCTCCTTACCCTCCCCTCCCCTTCCCTCTAATACTCTAGGACAACAAACTCATCAACTGGATTTTCTGATGTCAAAAGCGATCCTTCACAAGGGTTCAAAAAGGTAAAGAAGCCGAAAAATACACCAGAATATCCGTAGCCTATAGTTTAGATGCGTTCATCCTTTGGCAAACCCCGTGACCCGTTTTTTGTGCGTCGAGAGAAAACAGGAGAAACTTTAGCTGGTCAGTCCATCACGAGAGTCTGTAAGGCTCTGCTCCATCATGCTGTTGTCGAGAGATTTTCCGCCCCGCCGCCCGCCGCCACCACAAACACTATCAATAGCGATTCGCCTCTGCTCTGCAGAAAATAGTTGAGTTCACGATTAAAAATTAGTTCGAGGGGGAACAAAAGAGAATAATCAAGGTTGAATTTATATTAGTATTATGGAAACTTACCTAGCCTAACCTAGAGAAAACAATGGCACTGGAACGTCAGAGAGAATGAACGCCTGAAGATGAGTTAAAAGAAAGCGAATGCAGACCAATATTTTTATAATCAGAGGATGTGACAGTAGAGAGAATAGTTGAGTTCGTGATGAAAAGTTAGTCCGAGGGGAAACTAAAGGAAATTACTGCATGATTCACTAGCACAGACAGAAATATCTTACGTGGAGTACTTTTGTCCGTATATATGTACTCTTGCACATTGGCACGAAGCACCAATGACTGCGGGTTACGTCTCCAGGCATTGCTAGCCACTAGAAACACACCACAACACGAAATCTCGGAGAAACACAAAGTTGGCGGCCTCCCGACGTACCTAGTGACGTCACGACCAATCAGCACCCGTTTCCAGGTCACGTGATTTTTCCGCAACTTTAATCCATATTTTATACCACATTTACTATTTACATGAAAAAAAATAGTACCATAGCTGAATTTAGGGCCTATTTTATCCATACAGACAGAATTTGAAATAAATATGTTGACCGGAAACATGGCAAGTAATCATGACCAGGTATGCTGAGAATACACGACTTTTAGCGCGTCCAGCAATGGACCGTATTGGCTGTTCGGCGGCGACTCGGAGACAAGTACTGTTTTGACTTAACTCGGTTCCTCTTTTCAAAAATTATGGCTGTCGTTTGGAGCCAAATGCCCAAACGTGGTACCTGCTGGTAGAAAAAAAATGTATTTACCCTTTGCTGGTAAGATTTTAAGGTTTGCGTCTGTGTGTGGTGTGTGAGACCACTGAGGGGCGAATGTGCCGCGGGCCGCAGTCTCCTGAGCGGCCCAAACAGGCAAAACACAGCTAGGAGGTTTCGTATTTTTTCGCCCAGGGCTTTATTTTGCTCTCCAGCAGCTTAAGAATGATTTAACTTGCTGTTAAATAATGTTAGTTTAAGTTTCTGTAGCTATTTTGACTTCTGGTCTTAAGATAAGTGATTTACAGACGCCCTCTCCAGCGAGAGGGTGTCTGTAAACACTTATCTTAAGACCAGAAGTCAAAATAGCTACTAACAATTATTTAACAGCAAGTTAAATCATTCTTCAGCTGCTGGAGAGCAAAATAAAGCCGTGGGCAAAACAATGAAACCTCCTGTTGTGTTTGCCTGTTTAGCAGGAGACAGGAGCCTGCGGCCTGGCATTCTCCCTCTCTGTCCTCACACACACCACACAGACGCAAACCATAAAACCTTACCAGCAATGGGTGAATACATTTTTTTCTGACAGCAGGTACCACGTTTGGACATTTGGCTCCAAACGACAGCCGGTATTAATTTTTCCCGAAATAGAAAAAAGGAACCGAGTTAAGTCAAAACAGTACTTGTCTCCGATTCGCCGCCGGATAGCCAATACGGTCCATTTTTTTTATTTTTTTTTTTTTTTTTTTTAAATTGGGGCCTATTGCGCCGGTTGGCTTATTCCCGGTGGATCCTGATGGTCGGTCCAAGGCTTCTTTCACAAAGGAACACAAAGGAAGAACAAACAACAGCAGACCTGCTGGTCCTTACGAGGTTGTTTGTGACAAGCTACACTAACTATCTAATCAAAGGTGGAAGATGAAGGACAGCAAAGGCGAAGGCTCCTCCCCACCCCCCCATCCCTCCAGCCAAAGCTGGCAGGAAAGGAAAAAGAACCATGCAGCATGGAAAAACTGCATGGAATTTATGTAGGAAAGAGGAAAGAGCTACCATTACTGCTACCACTAACCGGGCGATAAAAGCGGACAAGGACACCAGTATTCGAAAGAACTTAACGTTATTACGACAATGAGTAATATCTTAGTTGCTGGTTGGATTCAAAACACTTGTCTAATCTATTCTTGAAGGCCGTAACTGTTGTACTATCAACGACATCACAAGGTAGAGAGTTCCAAACATTAACAACTCGATTGAAGCAGAAGTGTTTAGCTTCGTGCGACGAGAATCTTTTACCACTTATCTTCAAATTGTGATTTCTTCTTGTTCTATTTGATCGATCAATTGTAAAGTAATCTTCCGCATTAATATCACTGAATCCTTTGAACATTTTAAACACTTCTATTAGATCGCCTCGCATTCTTCGTTTTGATAGGCTGAATAAATTTACTTCTTTAAGCCCTTGTTTATATGACAAATTTCTCAACCTAGGAATCATCTTTGTTACTCTTCGTTGAACCCGTTCCAACTTTTCTATGTCTTTTCTGTAGTAGGGAGACCAAAACTGTACACAGTACTCTAGACGGGGTCGAACCAACGAATTATACAGTTTTAATATTACTTTTTCCGATTTATTATTAAAGACTCGTCCGATGAAGCCAACCAATTTGTTTGCAGTTTTAACTACCTCTGAACAATGCTGACCGGGCTTTAAATCGCTTGATATAGTGATTCCAAGATCCTTTTCTTTACTTACTGCAGAAAGTTGTTGGCCATTCATTACGTACCGAACGCGATTGTTATTTTTCCGATGTGCAACACTTTACATTTCTCAACGTTAAATTTCATTTGCCATTGATTGGCCCAACGTGCAAGTCGATCTATATCTGATTGTAAAGCTTCTTCGTCGAGTATTTCAGTTACTTTACTAGCAATTTTTGTGTCATCAGCAAATTTTGATACTTTGCAAGTGAGCCCATCATCGATATCATTAACATAAATTAAGAAGAGCATGGTGGGTCCTGATGGTCGGCCCAGCCCGTTCTGGCGCAGGCGAGTGTTTATAGTGGCGCCATCTTGCATTGGCTCATGCTGCCCTCCCAGAGCTCATCTTTGATCCTAGAATCTAGAGTCCGGGTTGATAGGTGGTCTTCTGGACAGCATGTGGGTAGTTTCAAGCCACTCGGCGGCGGCTGAAAAATCCCAGCTTGGTGGCACCGGGCGGGGATTGAACTCGCATCCTCCTGAACACGGAGCCGTTACTCTGACGACTCAGCCACCGCCTCCCCGCGCTGATATCCCGTACTGATGATCAAGAGGAGGAGGAGGAGGAGGAGCGGAATAGAGTCAAGGGGAGACTGAGAAAAAGGAGGAGGGGAAGTGAAGGAAGAGGAACGGGTGGAAAGAAGGGAGGAGGAGAGATAGGAGGAACAAAACGTGGCGAAAGAGGAGGAGGAAATAATGGGCGAAGAAATTGAAACGGAGGAGGAGGACGAAAGAAGATGAGTAGAAACAGAAGAAAGGAAACGGGGAGAAGAAACAGAAGAGATAGGAGGAAGAGGAGGGAGAGGAAAATAAAGCCAGAGACAGAGCTAGAGAGAGACACAGAGAGAAAGCGACGTCGCAAGACTTACAAATCCCTATCACGTCGTCATCATCACTAGATCTTTCAACACCTGCCCACTCTTGACTCTTAATGACCAGGTGTGACGTGACGGGCAGGTGCTTGGACAAGTGAAGGGCCGGCTCACGTTTTTAATAACCTAACATCACCTGAAGCTAATGGATACGGATAGGAGGGGGAGGGAGGGGAGAAGGGCGGGGTGGGGGACAGCGTAAAGGTAAAGGTGTAAAGGATTAGCTAAGTTAGCGTTAATGAGAGTTGATCTGCAGGTTATTAGTGCAGGTGGAACAGCTGGTGCACCTCTCTTTGATTAATAGTCGAATGTCACCTGGACTAAGTGGGTGCCAATTGTAGGAGGGAGAGAAAGGAGGCATGGACGAATATCTGGGTAAAGTGAAAAGAGGAAGGAGGGAGCAGGAAGGTAAAGGAAGTGGAAGAGAGAGAGGAAAGGAGATGTGAGAAAGAGAAAATGAAGTAGGAAAAGGATGGGTAGAAAGCAATAGAGAGAAATGAAGGAGACGAGCGGAAGGAATCGGAGGAGATCAGTAAGGTACAGGAACAGGGGAGGGAATGGAAGGGAAGCGAGGACAGAAAAGAAAAGAAATGGGGGAACAGAAAGGGGCCTTGAGGTATAGGAAGAGGAGGAAGATGAAAAAGAAGGAAAGGAAAAGGAAGAAGGGTGAGGAGAGGAAAAGGAGGAGGAGTCAATGAGTGCGCATGATGGAACACAGATGAAAAGGTTAGAGAGGAAAGGAGTGGGTGGAAAGGTGTAATGGACTAATCAGTGGCGTGTATGCTGCAGGCAGTTTCATTAATGTTCAGAAAAACTAAAACATGAAATATAGATCGACATTTACCGGATTATTGCACGCAAGAAGAAATTTAATTGCACTTGAAACACATGAAGTGCATTTGCCTGGAAGATGAATTGGTTAAGCAGCGCGGGGCGTGTCGATCATGACTGAAATTGACTATGAATGATACAAATAATGTAAGGTAGACATTTGCTGTCTTAATACATACGGGAAAACAATATGTGATTGTAAAATGTTAAAAATACCAGTAAGTATTAGTAATAAAATAATAGTAATAATATAAACGACACTAAAATAACAACCGCAATAATAATAATAATAATAATAATAATAATAATAATAATAATAATAATAATAATAATAATAATAATAATAATAAGAAGAAGAAGAAGAAGAAGAAGAAGAAGAAGAAAAGAAGAAGAAGAAGACACGTTTGCATAACAGTCGACGAATAGATTAAGCAGATGCATAAGTTGTGTTGCTGGAAAAAAATATCTATGTTTGAATGCACTCCACAAACATTGACGAACACTTGCAGAAATAATGCAGACCAGGAGAGATAATAATTACACTGGACACACGCGATATTACGTTTGCATAACAGAGGAAAAAATAGATTAAGCGAAATCCGAAATAAAGTTACTGGGATTTGTACGGAGTTGCGAAATAATATAAATATAAACGAAATAAAGTTACATCATTAATAAAGACGGAAAGAAATAGATAACAATTATAACTGCTTTCTACACACACGAAACTACGTTTCCAGAAAAGATGAGTTGATTAAGCGATGCAGAAATGAGGTTACGTGAAAATATATTCGTATACAAATGAATTATATAAAGTAAACAAACATTTACTAAGTTAATTAGCGCAAGGGAAAGGATTGTAAATGGTTTTGGAACACTAAATTTCATGAAACACTAAATTGCATGTAAGACGACGAAAAGATGAGGCAATAGATAACTTAATTACCTGGAAAATCTACTTACATACGTAAAACAAAACACACACTAAACATAAGCCAACGAGATCATGATAAATAACCAGCAGGGGATGAAAGTGTCTACGGTCTGCACACACACACACACACACACACACACACACACACACACACACACACACACACCATTACGGTGTTTGCACAGAAGGCGACAAACATATCACGCAGCGCCAGAATTATGTTGCTGGAAAATATACCTCAACGTAAAAATGCGACTCTAAATACAGATCAAAACATTCAAATTTTACATGAACAAGTTGATAAATTAAATTAAGTAAATTTTGTATATAAGAGGAAGAGATTATTCAGCGGCAGAATTATTAATTGAAAATGTAATCAAAATAGAAAAATAATGATACGCCAACTGTAGATAAAGAAAAGTATAATTCATTCACACACGCAGATAAATAAATATAAACAATAATAAAGTTTGCATGAAAGGTGACGAGGTGATTAATCAGTAGTAGAACTGTTATGACACCTGAAAATGTAACGAAATTATTATGCATCGACACTCTAACTATAGATAAACAAAAGCACAGCTGACAGGGAGGAAAGAATGTGATCGGTTGGCAAACACACGCACGTAGTAAAGATTCCATGAAAGATGACGCGTAGATTATGGAGAAGGTAAACTGTGCAATTGGAAAACATCACTAACCATAAAGACACTTAAAATATTGATCAACAACAGCATATTTTATAACTCTAAGGAAAGAAAAAAAATACGGTTAATATACACATCAGTCTCGCTAGTGTAGAAAAGTGAAGAAGAGATTAAGCATTTGAATTAAAATTTGTCCTTGTCTTAAAAATACTCAAAAATATAGATAAGCAGGAATACAAACTATTCTCTGAAGGAAAAAAGATTACTATGATTGAACGTTAGCATTACTGATGACGAACAGACTGAGCCATTCACAAACATGTTACTGTACAACACACTGCGTGCGAGGAAGACACAGAAAACAATTGTTAAACCCCAGGGACAAGAAGACTAATTGGGGGTTACTACACACACACACACACACACACACACACACACACACACACACACACATGCAACCCCCCCCCCCACACACACACACATCAGTCAATTTGCATTCAAGGTGACGTGAAAAAAAAAAAAAACAGATAAAAGGCAGAAATTATGTGAAGGCGAAAATGAACTTGTGTGTTGAAAGGCTCGCCGGCTCGCAGGGTCTGACAGCAAGTGAAAAAACAATGATAATGTAATCTGATCAACGCGAGTGTTTTGTGCCTCGAGAGCATTACCGACGCATACTAATCTACGCGTTTTTTTTCTCAACAAAATCATGTTATGCTGCGTAAAGGCGCGTTTTGAAAAGGTCGAAAGTGATGAGCTGAACGGAAAAAAATAACATAATGGCTCTTGATCTGAAAGCAATTATTTTTCGTCCACTATTGAACGTATCTGTAGAGGTAAAGGTGCAAAGAAAAAAGAATGAGGAGGAGGAGGAGGAGGAGGTGAAGAGAAAGAAAGCCTCAGGCTCACTGACTGAGTGAGGTCATGTTTTGTTATTTTGTGCCATAAGCTGTCGCCTATTATATGTTTGAAGATGCCCTAAACTTAACCTAACTTAACAAAACCACCATACCATACGTCTTGACTCAGGAAAATGATCTTCTCTTCCTTACTAAATGAGACTTTCTATATAACACAGTGACGGCTTTCTTCGTTATTTTATGCTATAGGTGTCTGGATACCACGTGTTTGAAAGTTCCTTAAATTTAACCTAACCTTTTGGAAATACAGTGTTTGTTGCTTAAAACTTTTTAAGTTTTTAAGTTATATTTACCAAAACTGGTTTGTTTAGTAAGGCAAATACACGTGTGAAAATTTTTAAAATTCCAATAAACTCCCCAAATTTTTCGGCCCTGAAAATTCCCGGAAACCTTCCATGGAAAGTTTATATTTTACCGGAAACTTTCCCACCCTTTGCAACCCTACCCACTAGTCTGTTTAGGTGGAAATCCTATACTTTTTATTGAATTCTGCGCTTATCCCCTTTGTCTATTAAATCCAGGCAGTGGTCAATATCAAATACGTCTTTATATGCGTCACCTCGGGTCCGGGGTGTTTGTGTTGTATCGGTATTTATATGCCAACGCACAAGCACGTTTATCACATTAACTGAAGACAGACAGATAGACACAGACAGACAGTTAAATAGATATACAGTGAAATTGATAGTTAACTGTTCTGGGCGGATAAATGGCAGATGGAGTTCAATGTAAGGAAGTGCAGTATTCTGAGTGTATGTAGGAACAACCCCTCTCACAACTATTGCTTAAATGACACTCTCATAAGCAGGTCTGGGTGCGAGAGAGATGTAGGGGTCTTAGTGAGCTCTGATCCTCGTCCAAGGGCACAATGCATTCAAGCTAGAAATCGAGCAAATAGGGTACTGGGATTTATTTCAAGGAGCGTAAGCAACAGAAGCGCCGAAGTCTTCCTCATTTAGCATTAGTTAGACCTCATCTTGACTATGCGGTTCAGTTCTGGTCACCTTACTATAGAATGGATATCAAAATGTTAGAATCAGTGCAGAGGAGGATGACTAAGATGATTCAGGGGTTGAGAAACTTGCCATACGAGGAAAGACTCAAACAGTTAAAACTGCATTCTCTAGAAAGGCGAAGGGTGCGTGGAGACATGATCGAGGTTTATAAATGGATGAAGGGCTTTAATAAGGGAGACTTTCATAAGGTTTTGTTGGTAAGAGAACCGGGTAGGACACGAAGTAATGGGTTTAAACTGGATAATTTCAGATTCAACAGGGACATAGGCAAAAATTGGTTTACTAACAGGGTTGTGGATGAGTGGAATAGGCTTAGCAGTCATGTGGTGAGTGCCAATACAATTGTCACATTCAAAAATAGACTAGATAAATTCATGGACAGCGATATTAGGTGGAGTTAGATACACGGGAGCTTAGGGTCAAAGGAGCTGCCTTGTATAGCCCTACCGGCCTCTTGTAGACTCCAACGTTCTTATGTTTTTATGTTCTTATAGTATATAGTTGTAATCTTATTTCATTACTTTATTCTTTATACGTCATTCATTTTTTACTCATGCATTTTTTTTGCATTGCCATTCACATTTGGTTCATTCAGTTATTCGTTCATATATTAATTATTCAGTAATTCGTGTATTCCTGTATTTGTTGCTCTGTTTTAATATTCTGACTTACGACGTAATATATTATTTTTTCCCTTTGCAGGCTTCCGGCGGAGGGAGGAGGTGAAGTTGCAACAGTGGCGGCCGTGTTTATGTGTGTGGGAGGAGGAAATAATGAGAGAGAGAGAGAGAGAGAGAGAGAGAGAGAGAGAGAGAGAGAGCGTTAATGGATAAGAAAATTTCGAAAACGAGGTAAAATGAGTGTTTGGACTGGGCGCGGCGGAGAAGAAACTCTCACTGCTTGAACTGGAATGCGAGAATCGAATGTTTTTTTCATTTAATCTTTTTTTCACTTTCCGGACTTTTCTTTGTAACATTTTATGGCGTCAACTTTTTTCTCTAATGATTTTGAGTTTTTTTTTTATTAAAGCCCTTTCTTTCAATTGTTTTTTTTTTGTCCTATTTTCTGTGGACTTTATCTTTCAATTCTTTCTTTTATTTTCCTGTTATCTTATTTTTTCTTTTCATTTTCAATTATCTTCATATTTTTGTTTTGCTATTTTTTTGTGTGTTTTTTCATATTGTTTTCCCTACTAACCATTTTTCTTCTCCTGTGTCACCTCCAATTCTTCATGTTACACCCCTTCTTCCTCTTTTACCTCCTCCTCTTCCTCATTCTTCCCCTCCACCATTTCATCCTCTTCCTCCTCTGCACGCTCTTAGAGAAAATGTTTTCATCTGTTCCGTGGGTCACTGTTGTCCTGACGAACTTAGGATATTACTCAAGCAGGCAACCTCATTATAAACAAAAGAAGACACTCTATTGCCTGCCCTTCTATGTTGCGAAGTTTCCATGTTTCTTCATCTTTTTCTTCCTACACCTCCTCCTCCTCCTCCTCCTCCTCCTCCTCCTCCTGCTATTACCACTCAACTTCCTTTCACGAGGTCGTTCAGGAGAGATAATTTGTCTCTCTCTCTCTCTCTCTCTCTCTCTCTCTCTCTCTCTCTCTCTCTCTCTCTCTCTCTCTCTCTCTCTCTCTCTCTCTCTCTCTCTCTCTCTCTCTCTCTCTCTCTCTCTCTCTCTCTCTCTCTCTCTCTCTCTCTCTCTCTCTCTCTCTCTCTCTCTCTCTCTCTCTCTCTCTCTCTCTCTCTCTCTCTCTCTCTCTCTCTCTCTCTCTCTCTCTCTCTCTCTCTCTCTCTCTCTCTCTCTCTCTCAATGTAGACAGAATGTGTGAGAATGGAATAAGCTCCCCCATCATCAGTGTCCAGTAACAACAACGATTGACTCTTCAAAAAAATCACTCTCTCTCTCTCTCTCTCTCTCTCTCTCTCTCTCTCTCTCTCTCTCTCTCTCTCTCTCTCTCTCTCTCTCTCTCTCTCTCTCTCTCTCTCTCTCTCTCTCTCTCTCTCTCTCTCTCTCTCTCTCTTATTTAAACATACATATATATTTACAAAGACCCAAAGGTGCACTGCCGTGTGCTGCCTATTCAAAGGGCATAGTCCATATGAGAGGAAAATATCTAAAGATAAAAACATACATTATATACATATATATCCACTGCACTGTCATATATATATATATATATATATATATATATATATATATATATATATATATATATATATATATATATATATATATATATATATATATATATATATATATATATATATATATATATATATATATATATATATATACACACACACTGTCATGAAGCTTGGGAAGTACTGTTTATTTAAATTAAAGCTGATAAGATGATTTAAAGTATATGAATAAAGTATACCATTTAAGAGGTTGTCTCTCTGAAGGATAATTACAATAAAAGATAGGTAGAAAAGGGTTGAATTATGGCCGCTGCTTGAAACAAGAAGGAAAATTAAAAACTAGTCCTAAAATACCCTGATAAAAATATGCCTGGAGGAATATTATGCTGATGAGCGGAAACTGTCTCCTGAAAACAGGCGACGACCACGACACACAGACAGATGCCAGGCAGACATGTGTGTGTGTGTGAG